>NW_024734940.1:5869255-5886755 GCF_018991925.1 Homarus americanus | reverse complement strand
CTGGAAATGCTGTGCAGATGCCGTAGCTACTCCACTCCTGAGCAGTTGCTTTAAGTATACAAGGGATTCGTTCGTCCTAACTTGGAGTACTACTCTCTTATCTGGGGAGGCTCTTCTTCTGTCCAACTGTTAGATAGGGTGGAATCAAAGGCATTTCGTCTTATTAACTCTCCTCCTTTAGTTGACAGTCTTTCTTCCCTTTCTCTTCGCCGCAATGTTGCTTCACTCTCTCTCTTTTACAGGTACTTTAACGGACAATGTTAGGTGGATATGGCACCCTGCGTACCGCCGGCAAGGCCTGGGCTTTTAACACACGTCTTGCCCGCGGTGCCCACCATTTCTCTGTGGATGTCGGTCACACTAGAATAACCCTTCATAGTACATTCTTCGTTCCTCACACAGCCAAACTGTGGAATGCTCTGCCTTCTTTTGTGTTTCCACACTCGTACAGTCTGTCTCACTTTAAAAAGCTGGTCTTCCGGCATCTTCGTGGTGTACGTTAAGATAACCTTTTCCTTTTCTAATTTCAATTTCGTTTTATTCTTATTTTTCGCCCCCAATGCCCGATGTGGGTCCATGACCTGTGCCCGGGTAGGCTATTCCCCGTAAAAAACTAAAAAAAAAAATAAAAAAAAAAAACTATGGGATATAACTGATTTTATCTGCTATGTAACTAGCACCTAGCACCATCCTCTATGTAACTGACACTATCTGCGATGTAACTGACTTTATTTGTCATGTAACTGGCACTATCCGTTATGTAACTCACACTATCTGCGATGTAACTGATACTGTCACTATGCAACTGACACTATCCGCTATGTAACTTACACTATTAGCTCTGTAACTGACTTTATCTGCTATGTAACTGATACTATCCACTTTGAAAACTGACACTATCCGATATACAACAATGCAACACACACTGTCCACTAACAAACATTACGCTATCCACTAACAAACATCACGCTATCCACTAACAACATCACACTATCCACTAACAAACATCACGCTATCCACTAACAACATCACACTATCCACGAGCAAACATCACACTATTCACTAACAAACATCACACTATCCACTAACAAACATCACACTATCCACTAACAACATCACACTATTCACTAACAAACATCACACTATTCACTAACAAACATCACACTATCCACTAACAAACATCACACTATCCACTAACAAACATTACACTATCCACTAACAACATCACACTATCCACTAATAAACATCACACTATCCACTAACAAACATCACACTATCCACTAACAAACATCACCCTATCCACTAATAAACATCACACTATCCACCAACAAACATCACACTATCCACTAACAAGCACCACACTATTCACCAACAAACATCACACTATCCACTAACAAATATCACACTATCCACTAACAAACATCACACTATCCACTAATAAACATCACACTATCCACTAACAAACATCACACTATCCACTTACAAACATTACACCTATCATCCAAATGTAAACATCACACTATTCACTAACAAACATCACACTATCCACCAATAAACATCACACTATCCACTAACAAACATCACGCTATCCACTAACAACATCACACTATCCACGAGCAAACATCACATTCATCCACTAACAAACATCACACTATCCACTAACAAACATCACACTATCCACTAACAAACATCACACTATCCACTAACAAACATCACACTATCCACTAACAATCCACTAACAAACATCACACTATCCACTAATAAACATATCCACTAACTATCCACTAATAAACATCACACTATCCACTAACAAGCACCACACTATCCACGAACAAACATTACACTATCCACTAACAAACATCACACTATCCACTAACAAACATCACACTATCCACTAACAAACATTACACTATCCACTAATAAAGATCACACTATCCACTAACAAACATCACACTATCCACTAACAAACATCACACTATCCACCAACAAACATCACACTATCCACTAATAAAGATCACACTATCCACTAATAAACATCACACTATCCACTAATAAACATCACACTATCCACTAACAAACATCACACTATCCACTAATAAAGATTACACTATCCACTAATAAAGATCACACTATCCACTAACAAACATCACACTATCCACTAACGAACATCACACTATCCACTAACAAACATCACACTATCCACTAACGAACATCACACTATCCACTAACAAACATCAAACGTTCCACTAACAAACATCAAACGTTCCACTAACAAACATCAAACGTTCCACTAACAAACATCACACACACTAATTATCCACTAACAAACATCAAACGTTCCACTAACAAACATCAAACGTTCCACTAACAAACATCAAACGTTCCACTCTACACACAAATAATATGTATTAATCTATCATCCCAGAAATCAATTTGCTCTTCCTCCATGTGTCAAGCAACGGAATATTTATCTGAGCACTATTCGTCTCTGCCAAACACATGGATTAATATGCAATAAGCTTCGGTCCTCTGTCTCTCTGTTTGTCATGAAGGGAAGAGGAGGAGGGTAGTCGTGTGTGTGTGTGTGAGAGAGTGTGCACGACTACTATTACTACTACTACTACTACTACTTTTTTTTTTTTTTTTTTTAACGTGGCCTCCAGCCTCCCCCAATAGCCACACCTTCGCCGCCATTTATTTACCTTAATATTAAATATCCTAATACATAATAAGCTATCCTATCTGTGTTAAATTAGTTGAGCCGCAGATCTATGCGGCATTCAGTGACTGTAGCCTCATAGTCAATATCTGCAGCAGTTGTCGGAGTAGGGGCACTACTACTACTACTACTACTACGACTAATAATAATAATAATAATGATAATAATAATAATAATAATAATAATAATAATAATAATAATAATAATAATAACAATAATAATAATAATAATAATAATAATAATAATAATAATAATAATAAGCCTCCTACTTTTACTACCAGCATACCCAGTAACTATTCCTACTTTTTTTTTACGGGATTAGCACACCCGGGCACAGGTCACTGACCCACATCAGGGTCTGGGGGGCGAAAGTGTAATAATAATAATAATAATAATAATAATAATAATAATAAAAATAATAATAATAATAATAATAATAATAATAATAATAATAACTATCATTAGTATTATAATAATTAACAATTAATAACAAAAAAATAAAAATAAAATAATATAAATAATAATAATAACTTTTTCTACTCCACAAACAACAACTATAATATCAGGGGTTCTCAACCAGGGGGGAATTTCCCCCCTCAGGTTTTCAGGAGGGGGGAAAACTGATACTAATATGGAAAAAATAAAGGATTTTCAGTATTATATGCATATTATTTGGAATGCACTTTTTGAGGCAGACAATCTTGGAAAGGAGGGGGGAATGACATTCTGACATATGGTGAAATGGGTGCATGGGGCAAACAAGGTTGAGAACCACTGAACTATATTGATAGTTCTCGTTTCAGAAAACAGTAAAAATGAAACATGATTCCGCAGGACCTCGTTCACTAAACAAGTTCCCTCACAATATACAGTATACTTAAACCATCGATATTATTGTTGCAATGAAATGCTATCTATCTTTCAATTATTTTGCAAGATACCTATGTATGCAACTTGCAATTACTACCTTTCAATCCCCTTTCGTTGGTAATGTGACAGATAGGGCTATGTATCTCCGCTGTTAAGTCACTTTGACGTTTATATGATAAATCTCTGTCAGTCCGCTGGAGCATCAAACCCCTGAAGCTTTGCTATTCACTGCAGCCAACATATTCCGACACAGGCAGTAGTTACACAGCGCGGGAATAACTGCCTCCCGGGATGAGTTTCCCTCGGAAGTGGTGGTAATCCTGATCGACGGGCTGGCTTTGAGCGTTCTCTTTCCATTTTGCTCTCCAGGGGAATAAACTCTCATTTTCAAACGATTTCGCCTCTACTTATCACAAACTCGTAATTTTGGATATATATTCTGCCAGGTGAAGTGAGAAAATAGAGTGTAAAAGTAGGTGTAGTCTCAGGATAAAGTATACACGTATGGTGTACTTTGGGTGAGTTTTATTGGCTGATGTTATCGCCAGCTGTCAGCACTGGGGGCAAACAGGCGGACTGACGGTCAAACACAGCCAGGGAATGACTGCATAACACTCTGGAGTTTACGACCTCGTGCGTGTCTGTACTGAGTGTGTGCATGTATGAGTGAGTGTGTACCTCTCTGTGTCTGCCTGGATACGTCTTTATTGGATAAGCAATTCCGTCTTTTTCTCTCACCTGTCCTCTCTCTCTTACACTATCTACATTTCTTTCATTTTTATGTTATTATTTTTTATACAATAATAATAATAATAATAATAATAATAATAATAATAATACTAATAATAATAATAATAATAATAATAATAATAATAATAATAATAATAATAATAATAATAATAATAATAATAATAATAATAATAATAATAATAATAATAATAATAATAATATAATAAATATAATAATAATAATAATAATGATAAAAATAATAATAATAATAATGATAATAATAATAATAATAATAATAATAATAATAATAATAATAATAATAATAATAATAAGAATAATAACAAAAAAATATATAGTCATTACAACTACCTTAATGATAATAGAATAATGATGATTTGGTCTGCACGAAATTGGATGGCGTTGTAATTGGGTCAGCGCTCCAGGTATGCCCATTTTTTTAATCAGGTGGGATTACTTGACCTTTTTCTTCACCTTTTTAGGGTCAGGTTAATAAGTATTGGACCAGGTAGTGGACCCCGTGGAGGCCTTACCTTAAATGTCAAGTTAGATAGTCTTAGGTGTGTGTGTGTGTGTGTGTGTGTGTGTGTGTGTGTGTGTGTACCTAAATGCCCGCTATGTGTACAATGGTGTGCTGTATATATATACAAATATACATACACAGTACATACTAAGGTATATGCTTGTTTATAATTCCTGCAGCAACCCACTCTTACATATTACAGCAATTCACATACATGTAGAAACACACATAATTGTGCAGTACACACACACTTTTAAATTTACACGGAAAACCATCCAATAAAACACACACACACACACACACACACACACACACACACACACACACACACACACACACACATAAACACACACATACACGCACACTCACACGGACATTTGCACTGGAAAAATAGACCCTAATAGAAATTAGCTGCCTGAAATTTAAAGGAATCTAATCTCTCTCTCTCTCTCTCTCTCTCTCTCTCTCTCTCTCTCTCTCTCTCTCATTTGTCGCCTGTTTATAAAAAGTTTATATAAAAACCACCTCATATCCTAGAGAGCGTCTAGACTTTAACCTAACCTAACCTAATCTAACCTAACCTAACCTATCCTAACCTAACCTAACCTAACTTAACCTAACCTAAGCTAACCTAACCTAACCAACAACTGTTATACACACGTAAACCAGAGATATTATGAGATATTATGACTCATTAAAAAGAGTGTAGTGCCATTAAGAGGCTGGAAGAAGTCATTAATATTGAACCTTTAAGCTGTTCATTAATCTTAGTACAGCGTTCCTTGCACCTTTAAGCTGCTCATTAATCTTACTATGGCGTTCCTTACACCGTTAAACTGTTCATTATAGTACGGCGTTCCTTGCACAATAAAACTGTTCATTAGTCTTACTAGGGCGTTCCTTGCACCTTTAAGCTCTTCATTAAGCTTACTATGGCGTTCTTTACACCTTTAAGCTTTTCATTAATGTTACTATGGCTCCTCTAAGCTCTTCAATATTGAGAAATCTTTCTTTATTAACGTATAATGAGTACATCTGTAAAGGCTGGGTTAACTAGTATCGCCTGGCGGTGTGGTGTGATGTGGTGTGGTGTGGTGTGGTGTGGCATGGTGTGGTGTGGTGTGGTGTGGTGGGTTGTGGTGTGGTGTGGTGTTGGGAGTTGAGGGTGTGGTGGTGTGTGGTGTGGTGTGGTGTTGGGTGTTGAGGGTGTGGTGGTGTGTGTTGAGGGTGTGGTGTGTGCAAGTTGAGGGTGTGTTGAGGGTGTGGTGGTTTGTGCTGAGGGTGTGGTGGTGTAATGAGGTGTGTGGTGTGATTGAGGTGTGGTGGTGTGTGTTGAGGGTGTGGTGGTGTGTTGAGGGTGTGTTGAGGGTGTGGTGGTGTGTGCTGAGGAAGTGGTGGTTTAATGAGGATGTAGTGGTTTAATGAGGTGTGGCAGGTGTGTTGAGGGTGTGGTGGTGTGTTGAGGGTGTGGTGGTGTGTGTTGAGAATGTGGTGGGTGTGTGTGTGTGTGTTGAGGGTGTGAAGGTGTGTGTGTGAGGTGTGGTGGAGTGTGTGTGAGGGTGTGTGAAGGTGTGTGGAGGGTGAGAGGTGTGGTGAGAAGGTGTGGTGGTGTGTGTTGAGGTGTGAAGGTGTGTGTTGGTGTGGTGGAATGTGTTGAGGGTTTGAAGGTGTGTGTTGAGGGTGTGGTGGAGTGTGTTGAGGGTGTGAAGGTGTGTGTTGAGGGTGTGGTGGAGTGTGTTGAGGGTGTGTGCTGAGGTGTGTGTTGAGGTGTGTGAGGGTGTGAAGGTGTGTTGAGGTTATGAGGGTGTATGTTGAGGATGTGGTGGTGTGTGCTGAGGGTGTGATGGTGTGTGTTGAGGGTGTGAAGGTGTGTTGAGGGTGTGGTGGTGGTGTGTGTTGAGGGTGTGGTGGTGTGTGTGGTGTGTGTGTTGAGGGTGTGATGGTGTGTGTTGAGTGTGTGGTGGTGTGTGTTGAGGGTGTGAGGTGTGTGTGTGAGGGTGTGGTGGTGTGTGTTGGGGTGTGAAGGTGTGTGTTGGAGGGTGTGGTGGAGTGTGTTGAGGGTGTGATGGTGTGTGTGGTTGTGAGGTGTGTGTTGACGGTGTGAGGTGTGTGTTGAGGGTGTGGTGGTGTGTTGGGGGTGTGGTGGTGTTGTTGAGGTGTGTGTTGAGGTGTGTGGTGGTGTGTGTTGAGGGTGTGGTGGTGTGTGTTGGGGTGTGGTGGTGTGTGTTGAGGGTGTGGTGGTGTGTGTGTGGGGGGTGTGAGGTGTGTGTGTTGAGGGTGTGGTGGTGTGTGTTGAGGTGTGAAGTGAGTGTGGTGGAGTGTGGAGGGTGTGAAGGTGTGTGTTGAGGGTGTGGTGGTGTGTGTTGAGGGTGTGATGGTGTGTGTGTTGAGGGTGTGAAGGTGTGTGGAGGGTGTGAAGGTGTATGTTGAGGGTGTGGTGGTGTGTGTTGAGGGTGTGATGGTGTGTGTTGAGGGTGTGAAGGTGTGTGTTGAGGGTGTGAAGGTGTGTGTTCAGGGGTGTGAAGGTGTGTGTTGAGGGTGTGTGGTGTGTGGAGGGTGTGAAGGTGTGTGTTGAGGGTGTGGAGGTGTGAGGGTGTTGTGTGTTGAGGGTATAGTGGTGTTTGTTGAGGGTGTGAAGGTGTAAAAGAGGGTATGAAGGTGTGTTAGAGGGTGTGGTGTGTGTTGAGGTGTGATGGTGTGTGTGAGGTTGTGAAGGTGTGTGTTGAGGGTGTGATGGTGTGTGTTGAGGTTGGAAGGTGTGTGCTGAGGGTATGAAGGTGTGTGTTGAGGTGGTGTGTGTGGTGTGTGTTGAGGGTGTGTGATGGTGTGGGGTGTTGGTGTGAGGGTGTGAAGGTGTGTGTGAGGGTTATGAGGTGTATGTTGAGGATGTGGTGGTGTGTGTTGGAGGGTGTGTGTGTTGAGGGTGTGAAGGTGTGTGTGTGAGGGTGTGGTGGTGTGTGCTGAGGGTGGTGGAGTGTGTTGAGGGTGTGAAGGTGTGTGTTGAGGGTGTGGTGGTGTGTTGAGGGTGTGGTGGTGTGTGTTGAGGGTGTGAAGGTGTATGTTGAGGGTATGATGGTGTGTGTTGAGGGTGTGATGGTGTGTGTTGAGGGTGTGGTGGTGTTTGTTGAGGGTGTAATGGTGTGTGTTGAGGGTGTGTTGGTGTGTGTTGAGGTGTGTTGGTGTGTTTGAGGGTGTGAAGGTGTGTGTTGAGGGTATGAAGGTGTATGTTGAGGTGGTGGTGTGTGTGGGGCATGATGGTGTAATGAGGGTGTGGTGGTGTTTGTTGAGGGTGTAATGGTGTGTGTTGAGGGTGTGTTGGTGTGTGTGTGAGGGTGTGGTGGTGTGTGTGTGAGGTTGTGAAGGTGTGTGTTGAGGTGTGATGGTGTGTGTTGAGGGTGTGAAGGTGTGTGTTGTGTGTGTGGGGTGTGATGGTGTGTGTGTGTGAAGTGTGAGGTGTGTGTGAGGGTGTGGGTGTGTAGAGGGTGAAGGTGTGTGGAGGGTGTGAATTGTGAAGGGTGTGTGTGAGGTGTGAATGGTGTGAGGGTGTGAAGGTGTGTGTGTTGAGGTGTGTTGGGGTGTGAAGGTGTGTGTTGAGGGTGTGAAGGTGTGTTGAGGGTGTGAAGGTGTGTGTTGAGGTGTGAAGGTGTGTGTTGAGGGTGTGATGGTGTGTGTTGAGGGAAGGTGTGTGTTGAGGGTGTGATGGTGTGTGTTGGGGTGTGAGGGTGGCGAGGGTGTGGGGTGTGGTGAGGTGTGGTGGTGTGTGTTGAGGGTGTAGGTGTATGTTGACGGTGTGAAGGTGTGTGTTGAGGGTGTGAAGGTGTGTGTGAGGGTGTATGGTGTGTGTTGAGGGTGTGTGAAGGTGTGTTGAGGGTGTGAAGGTGTGTGTTGAGGGTGTAGTGAGTGTTGAGGGTGTGAAGGTGTGTTTTATGGGTGTAGGAGTGTGTTGAAGTTGTGAAGGTGTGTGTTGAGGGTGTAGTGGGGTGTGTTGAAGTTGTGAAGGTGCGTGTTGAGGTGTGGTGGTGTGTGTTGGGGTGTGGTGGTGTGTGTGGAAGTTGTGAAGGTGCGTGTTGAGGGTGTGGTGGTGTGTGTTGGGGGTGTGGTGGTGTGTGTTGAAAGTATGGTGGTTTGTTAAAGGTATGGTGTGGTGGAGTTTGTTGAGTGTGAATGTGTTGGCGGTGTGGTGTTGTGTGGTGAGGGTGTGGTGATGTGAGGCGATGGTTTGGTGGTATGTGTGTTTTTTGTGCACGGGAGTATGGTGAGAGTGTGGTGTTTAGGTGGGTTTTGAGGGTTTTGTAGTAAGTGTTGAAGGTATGGTGTGGTGGTGTATGTTGAGAGTGTAACGTGTTGTATGGTGAGGGTTTCATAGTGTGTGTTGAGGGTATGGTGTGGTGTTGTGGCATGTGTTGAATATATGGTGTGGTTGTAGTTGTTGAGGGTATGGTGGTTCGTGGGGAGTGTATGGTGGTGTGTAGTGAGGGTGTGTTGGTGTGTCTAGGGTGTGTGGTAAGAGTGTGGTGTTTTGGTGTGTGTTGAGGGTGTGTGGTGTTGTGGTGTGTATTAAGGGTATGATGTTGTGTGTGAGGGTGTGGTGGTGAATGTGAAGTTGAAGTTTTCGTGTGGCTACGTGTGTTGAAGGTATGGTTTGGTGGTTGTGAGGTGAGTGGTGTGGCGGTGTGTAACGAGGGGTGGTGAGGATGTGGTGGTATGTGATGAGAATATAGTGTGGTGAATATTGAATTGCGCCACGGACAGCATCTAGTTTATTGTGCACTCCATACTCATACTGTGAGCGGTAGCGCAAAAAACGAAGATTACAAAGCAGAGACCAAAAAGGGTGTATATCAGACTCCAGTGGTCAAAATATTATGGCATTGAGTGTTACAGAGTATTTCCAGTACATTATTTGTTAATTCCGGTACCTAGAAATTTGCTCATGTACTAATAGGGTGTGTCATACGGAGGCGAATTTTTTTTTTTGGAGTTTGAAAAATCGGCCCATGGTATTAATGATGTAGTTGTATGTGCAGAATCATGTGATATCTTCAGATTTGAAAAGTTTTCATTTTTTGCTAGGTAAATTTTAACTTGAAATCTTATGAAAATTCAGTATTCTCACCCTTTTACCAACACCACTAAATAGCTTATTTAAAGTAAAGTAAATGTATCAGGTTAATTTAAGGATGAAAATGATCCAGAATAGTGAAAACCAATGATCTTGACACATTTATTAAATTTAATATTCCTTTAGAAAACAAAATCATCAAATACAAAACCGGTTTTACTACTACGACCCGGTGTTGCTGCACACCATAGAGAACATGTCTTTCTTGCTTCTGTTTCTACTCATCACCTCCCTGCTGACCACCTGAGCTCGGATGTAGCCTTCCCTCCTCTCCTGGCTGTACACGTGACTGCTGGCCTCGCTCACTTGCTGTACACAACGCTCTATACTCTGGGTGTGCGAGGGCCAGGCAGGGACATGCATGGGTTGTCCAGGAAAGCTCTGACTTGAACATTGGTGAGGTTGCAAGTAAGAGGGGGCTCACTGCCAGCCTGGATGTTATCCAGATCTATGAGATCAGTGAGGGTCTTGGCACCTAGATTGACTTCAGGAGTCTTCCTGACCCTGAAGGAATCGTCACCAACTGATTCGTCATGCCCAGATCCTCTCATAAGTCTCATATCCAAGATCTTTTTGATTGCCACTCTTCTCTCCTCCTCATCCTTACTGCAGAGCATTGTCTGCAGAACTGCCTTGGGATGAGCATACCAGGAAGATCTCCTCACAGTCTGCTCCACAATCTGAACAACCTTCCTTGGCTGACTCCTCAGGAGCTCAAGCTTGAAGAGAACATGCCTCGGACCTTCGGAGAACGATGACTTGACCTTGGTGTTGAACCAATTTGGCAAGTAGACACTCACGATGAATTGGACAATAAGTCTCAGGTTGTGAAGCTGGTTCCCTTTCAGTTTATGATGAGCGACCCAAATTCTGCAGAACCTGAGAGCCGTTGTGAGCCACCTAGAATGTGAGACTGACCTAATCTGCAGGTAAGCAGTTCATCAGGCATGACCCCAGTTTTGATGGCACTGCAAATCATGTAACCATAGTACTGGTCAGTACTGTGTCGTCAATTTACAGTATGTGCAAGCTCAACGAGTGGAGGGCCAACTGTGATATTTTCAAAGCTCGGATTTATTTCTAATCAGTGGCAGGAGTCCAGCATCTTGCCAAGAGGACCAGACCATCTGTTGTTTGAAAGAGTCTTGCCATCCAGCTCCTGGATCAGATGTCTGAGTGGCAACTCGTTGGTGTGGAGGTCACAAACAATCCAGACCAGCTTCCTCCCAATCTTCCGCTCTATCCACTGTATGACCCCCTCTTGCCACCCTGTGTTCGTGTTGGTGCTGTCCCCTCCAATGGCCTGCAGGGTCTGGTCTACGTTCCTCTCTCTGAGCCAGTTCACAATGTTATCTGCCACTATCTCAGCTGGTTTCCTGATGTCATCTTTCTCTGGAGTGAAATGCCACAAATACTTCCCTCCTGGTTCACTGCAGCAGGAGTATTGTTCCTCCTTCACCATGGCAGGGAACAACTTGTCAGAATATCCAACTTTCATGAACACTTTAGTGTCATCCCTTCTCCCATCAAAGAACAAACAATTGATTCCATTTTCTCTTATCCCCTTATCAAACTCCTCTTCTAGGTTACTGACAAGTTTCTCCTGAGCTCTCCTTACTTTGTTATGATCTATCACCAGATGAACATCATCAGGTGTTATCAAACCACCGTCAATCCAGGCAGCTGTTGCTATCTCTGCAGTTTCTCTGAGACCAGTGTGGTGTGTCGCATGCTGGCCAGAGCTATGCTCGATATCTTTCCTATTTCGAATCTTATGCCTGGAAGGTTTGGGATCATTATTTTCAAGTTAGGGCTGGCAAAGCCACCATTCTCCTGGTCAGCACTCTCGATCAGCTATGGAAGTCATTAAACTCTGAATCAGCTTTGACTCCAATCATCGGCCTTTTTGCTCCACCCTGGCCTTCTCAAGTCTCTTTTCCTCGGCAACTTTTTCCTCTTTCTGTCTCTCTCTGTGGCAGCTCTGTCTTGGACTCCGGAATATCTTGGCTAGAAATCATGAGAGCCCCTATATTGCCAGTCTTCTCTCTCTGTGCTTTGACAAATGCCAGTTCGATCACAGGAATCTTCAGTTCACGCTTGCAAATACAGGAGATGTGGGCCTCGGATTTACAGTCACGATCGCATCTAAACTCAGGACAGAGAACAATTGGGCACTTGCAAGTAATTATGTCAAATAACTGGTCCAGTTGCTTGGCAAAGCTGTCCTTAACTGCAAGTTTTCCTCTCTCAAGAGAGATATCTCTTGCCTTTTCCCAACTGGCTAGCAGTCTCTCACTAATCTTCTGACTTGTTATGACTGGAGGCTTGAACTGAGCGTTAGCCAGAGTGTACTGTGCCAAGACAGCTTTGGTCATATCACTGGCAATGTCTTTGTTTGTGTAAGTTCTTGGGTTCTTTTCACTGATTTGCCTGATTAAAACACCGTATCTCAAAGCATCTCTCAATGTAGGCAACTCCGACTTCAGGAGCTCTCTCCCCAGACTCCAAGATAGTGACTGAGATGGCTGATTTTGGTTCCTCGTCCTGACACAAGCAGCCATCGCAAATATTATCAACTTATAAATGCATCAGAATCTGAAACAGAAAAAAATATTGTTAGTTGGGTTGTTAAAGAATGAAGTCAGAAAGTCAGAAACCTAGCAAAAGTGCAAAATATTGAAACTGAAATTATTTTCTGTTTATATACACTAAAATCTACCAAAAAAGTGATGGGCCATTAGTTTTAGCTGATCTTCCCTCCTATGACACACCCTAATGTAGTAAGGACGAAGTGTGGGTACAGTTTTAGTATAGAAGTTATCTTGCCATCAGAGATAGTGTTGTGCCATTGCATACACATTGTGCTTGGATCTGTCCCTCAAAGGTTAAATTTTTTCAATGTTCATCACATTGGTTCCTAGCCCTTTTAACATGACGCGCCCCTTTGGTTTACCAAACCCTCAGGCCTCCTTCCCCGCCCCCCATTAAAATAATAATAAACTTTTAATCAATTTCACACCCAATCTATCTATGTTATTCTTATAACTCTGAGAGCAAAATTAAGCAAAACAAATAAAAATAAAAAATAAAAATAATACGAAGTAAAAAGCGTCCCGCCGAATGGTGACTGGCTAGACTGCACGACCTCATGGCTTTGATCTGAGATGTAGTTTTGGAGTGTGCGTGGCCATATGTCTGGCCGCACACTTACCATTTAGTTTTGCTCACATCTACCTGAGGGGCATACTGGCAGAGGTACTTACTGTATATCCTAACCTTAGTCTAGCGGTTAAAACATTTTGTAATTTATGGATCTTTTTACTTGCTCCGTGTACATGTTTTGCTTGATACATCTCATCATTGTAAACAATGGATTGACTAGTACCTGTTTGCACTTGTCTACTTGCTTTAAATTCATCAACAAGTTCTTTCCTGATTACAGTTTATAAGGTCCTGTTTATCCGTCTTAGATTGTATTCAACATTGTCATTGTTGGACGAGAGTTTAGCTAAGGCATCAACTCTATTATGTTGACTAAAGCCTATGAGAGGGGACCAACAGGAGTTTTATCCTCATACCCCCGTCAACAAGACATATTGTATGCTTATGTATGGCTTCAGAGACAAGCGAGTGACAACTGAGTTTAGGGAATCAAGAGCAAGTAGCGAGAATAAGGAGTCAGTGATGACGAGACTGTTAGTGGCAGTCTTCAACAAGTTTGTAGAGTGGATGCCCAATTATTATTTTTAACTCCTTTCTCTACTAAGTTATCGTTAGGCTGAGCACAAAGACATTACTTCCAGCCCTCCCACCGACAGTGTTAAGAGAGCCGTCAATGTACAGTAGATGGTCAGCGTGATTTTTTTTTATTTTTTTTTAGGTTATGTATGCATTCATGCGTTCTCGTTTTGGCAGTGTCTTGGACATAAGTGTGTTAGGCGGGTCCGTCAGGGCGGCAGGAAGTGCTGATATGTATCACCTTTGTACAGATTGTCTAGTCAAGGCATCCATATTTGTCTAGCAGTAGTTTGGATCCATTTAGATTCACTAGTTCCATTACTTATATATTTTAGCACTTTCCTAGAAACAATCTTGTCAGGATCACCAATCAAAAACCTTGGAGCTATCGTAAGGTTGAATTTCAATTATTCTCTCTTTGACACTGGGTATTCCTAGTTCTTTCCTCATATTAAGTACTTTAGTGCTCATGGGACAGCCTAGGGTAATTCTAACGGCTTTATTTTGCATTTTTGGGGCTCGTCAATGCCTTTCCCGTCTCGAAGGAACACGGCTGATGCATAGTAATCTATTCGAGATTTTGTAGAGCCTTGGTACATTGTTTTGACAATTCTTATTTTAGCGCCATAATGTGGGTTGTATCTCACTACACATTTAAGGAGTTTTAATCTATCAGTATATTAACAGGTTAGCTGTTGTATGGCAGGTGAGGTACAGGGGAGAGAGCCACCGAGATAGTTAACAGAGGAAACATAGTCAATGGTGTTGTTACCTATGATGGTTCACGTTTGCGGTTACCAGCTTGTTTGTTGAATACTTTAGTTTTCTCGGTGGAGATGATGACACCAAGGTTCTCACAGGTTGCCTGTACATGGTTCAGGGTGGTTTGCATTTCAAGATGAGTTTTAGTATGTATAAGAATTTCATCAACATAGCTAACAGTAATATTGCTGGGGCTGTCTGGGATTGACTTTAACAATGCATCCATAAGAACATTGAACAAAGTTGGACTAAGTACTCCACCTTGTAGGGGGTTGCTAAATTGCATATATTTAACTTCACTTTTGTAACCCTAAAACAGTGCAGCATCCCTTCTGTTGGTTAGGTAACCACTTATCCAGTGTAACAGCCGATCTCCTACATCCATTTCGGCTAGTTCGTACAATATAAGTTGCCTATATGCAATATCATCCCCATGGACTGTTAGGTATATGGTGATGCAATTATGGAGACCTTTACCATGGGTGAAGCCAATTTATATTAGGAGACATGTGTTCTGTGATTCTGTTTAATAGTCTACCGAGAACCATCCTCTCAAAGGTTTTCTGAAGGCAGCTAGTTAGTGGGGGTGTATGTTAAGGATGTGATGATGTGTGGTGAGGTTGTGGTGTCATGTGGTGAGGGTGTGGTGCTGTGTGGTGAGGGTATGGTGGCGTGTGGTTATAATATAGTGGTGTGTGGTGAGAGTGTGCTGGCTAGGGTGTGGTGTAATGGTCAGCATGCTCGTCTCGCAAGCGAGCGGAACTGCATTCGATCCCCAGGTAGGGTGAAACTATAGGCGAGTTTCGTTACGCCATTTCCCTCTGTCTACCCACCAGTAATTGGGAACCTGGATGTTAATCGATTTTGGGATCGTGTTCCGAAGTAATGGTTAGCCAGTGCAGTTGGCAAGTTGTCCGGTCTTCCAGAACTATTTCTTGACACTGGGTCACTCAGCTCGTTAACTCAGGGTGTGGTTGTTGTGTTGGGGACAGCTTCTACACCTTGAACAAATCCTCGCCTAGGTGGCCCTTGGCCGCACGCACACAAACACACACACTCACACTCACACATATATAGAGAGTATAATAATAATGGTTGCCCTCGTGTAAAGTGGATGGCCTGCCCAAGAGCCACTTAGGCGTGAATTTGTTTAAGGTGTAGAAGCTGTCACCAACACAACAACCAGACCCTGAGTTAACGAGTTGCATGACCCAGTGTCAAGGAATAGTCCGAAAAGACCGGGCAACTCGCCAACTGCACTGGCTAACCATTACCCCGGAACACGATCCGAAAATCGATTAACATAAGAACATAAGAATGGAGGAAACTGCAGTTTGCCTATTGGCCCACACTGGGCAGTCCCATTTACACCCAACCCCTATTGCTCATATTTCCATCCAACCTATGTTTAAAGCTATCCAACGTATTCGAGTTAATGATGATATTTGATAACTAGTTCCACTCGTCCACTACTCTATTTCCAAACCAATGATTACCTATTTCGCGCCAAAATGTAAATTTGTCTAATTTAAAACCATTGTTACGAGTTCGTTCTTGGTTTGATAGTTTGAGTACTTTGTTATGTCCCCTTTGCTTAGCCCTGCCCTCACTCTACATCCAGGTTCCCAATTACTGCTGAGTAGACAGAGGCAAATGACGTAAAGAAACTCGACCACAGTTTCACCCTGTCCGGGAATCGAACGGCGTGGTTGGATGAGGTGAAGTTGTGGTGCTGTGTGTTTTGAGGTTATGGTGATGCGTGGTGTGTGGCAAGGGTGTGGTGGTGTGTGTGTGTGTGTGTGTGTGTGTGTGTGTGTGTGTGTGTGTGTGTGTGTGTGTGTGTGTGTGTAGATAAATAGAAGATAACTGTAATAGTAAATAAAACATATAACACAATACATAGACACGAACAACATTTGAGAAGTATAAAGAGAATGGCCTCTTCCCTGAGTAAAATATCTTCAATCTCACATTCCGGAGATAGTCGGTGATCCATCCAGTCTTAATGCCAATGAAGAGTTCACTCAAATATGAAAGAAATCCTTGACTGTGATAATCTTAGTTTAGTATCAGTGATTGCCCTAAGTCGATGAAAACTCATGATTTTTTGTCAATCAAGCATCCAGTCCACTGTGTGAAGCTCTGTGTTAAGGAAGAGGAGGAGGCAGAAGGAGGAAGAGGAGTAAGGGAGGAAGAGGAAGCGTAGAAAGAAAGAGAGGGGGAGAAGAAAGTGCAAGAGGCGTAGGAGGAAGGTAAGAAAATGAAGAGGGGGAGAAGGAAGTGCAGAAGGACGAGGAAAAGAAATAGGAGGAGAAGGAAGAAGTGTGACAAAAGGAACAGTAAAAAGAAGAGACGAGTAGAAGAAAATACAGTAGAAGGAGGATAAAAGGCAGAAGATAAAGAGAATCAACAACAAAACAACAACAACACAAATTCAGCAAAAACAACAACAATAAAAAAAATAAAAAATAAAAAAAAACAAGAACAACATTAACTACAACAACAACAACAACTTCAACAGGACCAACAAGAACACCAACAACAACAGCAACATAAATACGAGGAATAGAATGAGACAGCATAAGAAAGAAACATTAAACAACAGCAGGTGCAGCAGGAAGCAGGAAGAAGCAGATGTTGCGCCAAGAATTACCGTCGTGCCCAGCAAGAGGCGTGACTCTATGCTAATTCTGACGGTGAATTAACCCGGGTTTGTGTTTTTAAGTAAAAGTAATATGAAGAGGAGGAGGAGGAGGAGAAGGAGGAAGAGGTAGAAGAGTAGGAGGAGAATATTAAGAGGTAGAAGAATAGGAGGAGGAGGAGGAAGAGGAGGAGAATTATGAAGAGGTAGAAGAATAGGAGGAGGAAGAGGAGGAGAATATGAAGATATAGAAGAATAGGAGAAGGCGAAGGAATGGGAGAAAATAAAGAGGTAGAAGAATCGGAGGAAAAGGGGAGAAGGAGAAAGAGGAGGAGAAGGAGGAAGAGGAGGAGAAAAGGAAGAGGTTGAAGAATAGGA
>NW_024734940.1:5844255-5864255 GCF_018991925.1 Homarus americanus | reverse complement strand
ACCAGTTAACCATTCAACCACTCAGCCAACCATCTCCCTTTCGTATTAAGCAAACTTAAACAGGACAGAAATCTTTGTGTCAACATTACGGCGTATATTATCTTAGAAGATAGGAGACCATCCAGGCGTATCTTGGAGGATAGGAGACCATCCAGGCGTATCTTGGAGGATAGGAGACCATCCTGGCGTGACTTGGTGGATAGGAGACCATCCAGGCGTATCTTGGAGGATAGGAGACCATCCAGGCGTATCTTGGAGGATAGGACACCATCCAGGCGTGACTTGGTGGATAGGAGACCATCCAGGCGTGTCTTGGTGGATAGGAGAACATCCAGGCGTGACTTGGTGGATAGGAGACCATCCAGGCGTATTTTGGAGGATAGGAGACCATCCAGGCATGTCTTGTAGGATAGATTACCATCCAGGCGTGATTTGGAGGAAAGGAGACCATCCAGGCGTATCTTGGAGGATAGGAGACCATCCAGGCGTGACTTGGTGGATAGGAGACCATCCAGGGGTGTCTTGGTGGATAGGAGGCCATCCAGGCATGTCTTGGAGGATAGGAGACCACCCAGGCTTGTCTTGTAGGATAAGTTACCGTCCAGGTGTGACTTGGAGGATAGGAGACCATCCAGGCATGACTTGGAGTGTAACAAATGATTACATGTCCCTATATTGAATGTAACATATTTTATGTAACAAATTACTCTTTTATTGTCTTTTAATTCCTTATATGTATTTACTTATTTATTTATATACTTATTCTTCTTTCTCTTTACACTCATGAGAGGTGGAGAGGATGAGGGATGTAATTGTTTATGGTTGCGGTCTGCTGGTGATATAGGCTTACAGTTGGCCCTCCCACACACACACACCAGCCAGGGGAGACTCAAGGAAGCTGGTTAGAGGGACTAAGATATCAATACTTCACAGAGGGGAAATATAGGATAGTTATTATATATATATATATATATATATATATATATATATATATATATATATATATATATATATATATATATATATATATATATATATATATATATATATATATATATATATATATATATATAGGACTCACCGTATTACTGCATAATACCAAGACATTTATAACACATCACTCTTTCTTAATAAGGGAGGGACGAATTAGGACTCTTATTAACGGTTACTGTATTTATTGACTTAGGGCTTAACAGCTACACTTCAAAATAATAAACCTATGTTCCTAGCTAGTTAAACGGGAGCCACGTATCTCACAACGAATGGGAACTTAAGGATTTACCATATAGAATACACCAAAATACCTGCCATGTCGCCACCACAGACGTCCCACACCTCCCTACACAAAATTCCAACACAGACTCTGCTATTCAAACTGAGTGAGCCCACAAGGGACGCCAAAACTTTCATGATGTCACGCCTCATAGGCTTTCTCATTGGCCGAAGACCGACCTAAGGTCTTCATACTATTGGCTTAAAATTGGCGGGAACTCTCAAGTGGCGGAAAACTCATGCATTGTTACAGGAGGATAGGTTACCATCCAGGTGTGACTTGGAGGATAGGAGACCATCCAGGTGTGACTTGGAGGATAGCAGACCATCCAGGCGTGTCTTGGTGGATAGGAGACCATCCAGGCGTGGCTTTGTGGATAAGAGACGTTCCAGGCGAGTCTTGGTGGTTAGGAGACCATCCAGGTGTGTCTAGGAGGATAGAAGACCATTCTGGCGTGTCTTGGAGGATAGGAGATCATCTAAGTGTGACTTGGAGGATAGGAGACCATGCAGGTGTGACTTGGAGGATAAGAGACAATCCAGGCGTGTTTTGGTGGATAGGAGACCATCCAGGATAGGAGGCCAGCCAGGCGTGACTTGGAGGATAGGAGATCATCTAAGTGTGACTTGGAGGATAGGAGAC
This sequence comes from Homarus americanus, assembly GCF_018991925.1. NCBI lineage: Eukaryota > Metazoa > Arthropoda > Malacostraca > Decapoda > Nephropidae > Homarus > Homarus americanus. Next base: position 5,862,340 of record NW_024734940.1, on the reverse strand, counting down.
CATGCAGGTGTGACTTGGAGAATAGGAGGCCAGCCAGGCGTGCCTTGAAAGATAGGAGACCATCCAGGTGTGATATGGAGGATGGGAGACCATCCAAAACCTAGACATTCAAAGATTCACATGTTAAATATACTTAATAAATAAAGGTCCAGGTACCTACTCAGTGGCCAAATTCACTTAATGTACAGCAAAAAAAAGCATCCACGATGGCTACAGAATAACACTAAGATTCTCGAAGTTATATAGAATCGTTTACTGGTAACTAATTAAGACAAACATTATTAATACAGTACTTTCGTTACGTCCACCTGTCGAATAATTTTTGCTAAACAGAAGTCCGTATGTTGGATTGCAAGAACTACTACTGCTACTACTACTTTTTTTTTTAAATGGCTTCCAGTCTTCCCCAGTAGCCATTCCTCCGCCACCATTTTATTACGTTAATATTAAATATCCTAATACATAAGTAGCTATCCTGGCTGTGTTGAGTTAGTTGAGCCGCAGATCTATGCGGCATTCAGTGACTGTATCCTCATAGTCAATATCTGCAACTGTTGTCGGCTTTGGGGCCGATGCTCTCGTTCCCCTGAGACAGAGCAAAGCCGACCGAAGGAGAGAGAAGGACAGTCGACATCTCATCCAGGCTGTAACATAACTTCTGGGCTGCTGCTTCTGTTCGGATATCACCTCCCCGAGTCTGGTGTAGAAGCATCTTGCACTTGGTCCCATCCCACCAGAGGTTGTGAACACTAGAGGAGTGAAGCTGCCTTGATCAACGTTCTGAATTCTCTCCCCGTATCCCCATATCTTGTCGTTCTCGTTTCTCCTGTGTGCATCATCGAGAGGTAAGTTACGGTGACATGCGGCCATGAGATCAAAAATTCTCATGTCGAACAAGGCTCGCTGTCCTTGCGTCCAGAATCCTCAAGCACTGACTTCAACACAGGCTTCGTTGGATGTGTTTGAAGTCCTATGTTGGAAGATCTCACAGTCCAATGGAAGGAGGGTCGGCTCTACCATGACATCACGGCAGATTTCCTTCAACATATTTGCTGTGAGATCCCTTACTTCGTCATGCCTCATGCATCTGAAGCCCCCTTTCTTGCACACCATGGCGTGATCGACGTCATAGGAAGAGCCACACATGCATTGGGAGGGCACACCTTCTACTAGCCTACCGTACCTTAGATCATTGGCTTCTGAAAATTCTTGTTTATTGAGACTGAAACCATTTGCCCTTATCGGTAATGTAGTTAACCAGTTCCAGGCGCCCACCTCCTGCGCTATAGCTACTTGTTTATTCATATTCTCTGGTACTTGCAGCAACAGTTGCTGCAGCTTATCACGCTGACCGTGCTACCATTCTGTCGTAATGAACCTTCGAATCTTGTTTACTTCACTGGTATCCACCTCCCCTGTTGCACTCTGAGCTATTATGTGGTCCGTGAGAGCTGCCGTGAGCTTAACTGAGTTTTGATGTTCGGTGGCAGCAATCTCTTCTGGATTGGTCAATCCCATTCCTCCCAGTCTCGGTGGTAGTGCAAGGAGTGATCTTTCTGCTGGGGTTAAGTGAGGGTGTTTCACTAATTTGGGAATGAAATTGATGCTGATAGCTTCTTCCAGAGTGTGGAGGAGGTGTCCGATTTCAGGGATAGTGCGCATTAGGTAGATCCAGCGATGCTTGACTTTATAGGTGAATGCCCCAAATGCCGTATGTGGCTCTGTGTTAGCAATATCAGACAGAGCTTGGATTTCCCTAACCCATTCATTCACCTTTTCCGTTACGCACTCGGTCTTGTAGTCCGTCGTGCCAATTACTGCGCGTGGATGTCTTTGGCCATCCTTTGTTATTTTGACCTCACTTCCACCGAACACCTCCTTTGCTCGTTCATAATGTTCTGGCTTCACGATGAGGTAGGACTTGCTGGCATTTGGCTGGTACCCTATTTGTGGGCCTCGTGATGTTACCAAGTCCCACCACTTTTTGATGTCCTCCACTTTTCCTGCTCCTGTAAGGTCATCAGCGTACGCCACTTGCTTGACCCCAGTTGTTTCAAATTTTATTGTGTGTTGGAGCACGGATAGGCCTATTTCGTACATTGTCATTGCAACAGGATCCCTCTGCATTGTTCCCTCTGTTGACTGTATGATGGTGTCCCCTCTTAGAGCATTGTTGTTTTCCCTATAAAGGTCTGATGCATTCCTATAGGAGTTTTCAACATACATTGCAAAGCTTGGACACTTGATCTTGATGTTGTGCAGTGCGGCCTTGCGGTTAAGTATGTTGAATGTGTTTGAAGCGTCCACTAGGAGAACGGCCTCACAATCGCGCTGCTCAAATATCGTTCTGATGGTGTGAATGGCAGCTTCCCCTCCAGTTTGTTGGCCAGCACAACTTGCAGGTTCCCTGCTGCTGCCCTGACATCATCCTTTACCACCTCCATTATGCATTTTCCGATGATCTGCCTCAGCACTTCTCCCACTCCTATTTGCCTACATCCTGGATTCTTATCCAGGGGAATGAGGCGGCAGGCTCTCAGAGCATGGAGGTGTTGGCAGCTCGAGGATGCCAACTTTCTTGCAAGGACGGCAATGGCAGTGGAGAGATCACTTGCTACGGGGCCAAACTTGTTAGTGCTGAGGATGACTCTCCAACCGTTTGCATCCAGACCTGAAGGGCCTTCACCTCCCTGAGTCTTCAGTGCCTTTATCCACACCACCCCTCCTGTTATTTTCTCGAACAGGACAGCATTTGGTGGGATATAGCCACCCTGAAACCTGATGCCTTCATCTTCACTTGCAGGGGGATGTTTTTCTTTCAGTTGTTATGTCTCTCTGTTTATAGGCAGAACCACACTGGAGGATTCCTCTGTGTGAGATCTTACCGCCAAAGACACTTTTCCCACACGCCTTTTGTTTCCAAACTTTCTTGAAACGTCATCGGTGTTTTGCTTTCCGTGTCTTGTAAGTTTTAGTCTCTCCTGGAGTGTTCTTGCTTCACATAGGAGATCATCAAGGGCCCCATTTTGCCACATTGTCAGTCTTCTCTTCATTGCTGCCGCATTTTCTTTGTGCTTAGTCTTTGTGTGTGTCCTCTGACTGAATAGATGTGGTATTATTGCCAGTATTTGAAGAGCTAAAGGGGCAAGGAAGCAGTCTTGAGTGTACTCAGTTATGAGGCGAATCATTTCCCGAATCATTTCTTTGGTGGCCACACACTTGGCTGGTTCAAACAGGCTAGCTGGCGACCACTGGCAATTGCTGAGTAAGTTTCTTTAACCCATATGTCCGCATTTTCCATTGCATGCCATTTCACTGTGGTGGCTGTCTCGCATTCACCTCGTGCACTACTATTGGAGCAGCGTTTATCAATACTACATTTTCAGGTTGAGTAGACCCACTGCTATCATTTAGGATATCATTGGGTTGTTGGGTCCCTGAGATATCCACTGTGGCCTCCTGTGTCGGCTCCCTGCCTTGTTGGTTTCGACAATTGTTTCCCTTTCTGCAAACCACATGGTCGGTTGTTTCTCGCACACTTACAGCTAGTGCAATTTTGGGACTGGCTAGCACAGACGCAGCAATATGTGTTATCCGGCAGAGTGTTCTGCACCTTGGGCGACAGTTATATCCGCTTCCGACACCTGCTTTGGTCTCATACATAAGAAGAAACTAGTTCTTATGAGTAGAGGGCAGAAAGGTGACAGGCTGAACTGCTGTGTCCAGGTAGTAGGGGCATACCTGCCCGCGTGGGTGTGTAGGCCACCCCCCTGTGGGCGACAATCCACACATCAGAATGATACACTGGGAGCAATAATTGCCACACCTAACACTTGTTTATATATCCTTGGCAGAAATAACCACTATTTCTATGGTCGCACTGATGTAATATTAGTTATATATACTCACTCGGTCGGCCGACACTACAGGAAGTGACCGTTACTTGGGGGTGAGGCGACCGTAAGCGTAGGGTACTTGGCCCCATAAGGGCGAGACTCTCCATGCCACCCTTGCCAAAGTAGGCCTATCGACACTGGCACTGGCACCTGGCACCTGCAGTAGCCGACCATCCAAATACTCACAAAGTCGCTTGGTGATCGCCGGTGAACACACGGATTATTTGCGATTAATGCCGTAACGGATGAGAAGAACCTTCAGCGACAATGCTTAGGGTGAGATCCGATATTCACCGACACACTGAAATTCCCGCTCCAACAACTCGGAATATGTCCCCTCCAAAAACACTTTAGATCAGGGAGGACACCCCACCACACCTACGCCGCGCTGGCCCCTACTACTTCTACTACTACTTTTTTTTTTTTTTTTAGTAGTAACGTGCCCTCCAGCCTCCCAATAGCCACACCTTCGCCACCATTTAATTACCTTAATATTAAATATCCTAATACATAAGTAGCTATCCTATCTGTGTTGAATTAGTTGAGCCGCAGATCTATGCGGCATTCAGTGACTGTAGCCTCATAGTCGATATCTGCAGCAGTTGTGGGAATTGGGGCAGAAGCTCTCGTTCCCATTAAGGCAGAGCAAAGCCGACCGAAGGAGAGAGAAAGACAGTCGACATCTCATCCAGGCTGTAACATAACTTCTGGGCTGCTGCTTCTGTTCGGAGATCACCTCCGCGAGTCTGGCATAGAAACATCTTGCACTTGGTCCCATCCCTCCAGAGGTTGTGAACACTAGAGGAGTGAAGCTGCCTTGATCAACGTTTTGAATTCTCTTCCCATATGCCCTTCTCTTGTCGTTCTCGTTCCTCCTATGTGCAGCATCGAGAGCTAGGTTACGGTGACATGCGGCCATGGGATAAAAAATCCTGGTGTCGAAGAAAGCTCGCTGTCCCAGCGTCCAGAATCCTCGAGCACTGACGTCAACACGGGCTTCCTTAGATGTGTTTGAAGTCCTATGTTGGAAGATCTCACCATCCAATGGAAGGAGGGTCGGTTCTACCATGACATCCCGGCAGATTTCCTTCAACATATTTGCTGTGAGGTCCCTTACTTCGTCATGCCTCATGCATATGAAGCCCCCTTTCTTGCACACTATGGCGTGATCACAGTCATAGGAAGAGCCACACACGCATTGGGAGTGCAAACCTTCTACTGGCCAACCGTACCTTAGAGCAATGGCAACTGTAAATTCTTGTTCGTTAAGACTGAAACCATTTGCCCTTATCGGTAGCGTAGTTAACCAGTTCGAGGCGCCCACCTCCTGTGCTATAGCTACTTTTTTTTTTCAAATTTTCTGATACCTGCAGCAACAGTTGCTGCAACTTATCATTTTGGCAGTGCTGTCGATCTGTCGTAATGGACCTACGCATCTTGTTTACTTCACTGGTATCTGTATGTATATTATGTATGCTGGATTATATATTATGTATGTATATTATGTATGTGCTCCATTTATGTACTATTTATTCAGCCTAGCTAGCAGTGTGTGGCAATGTATTTAAGATGTCCCACATGCTTAATTAATGTGCCTGGCGACGTATGGAAGCTGCTAATGTATCACTTGCCATACGTCGTCTATAGAGCAGTTGACAAGCAGCCAAGCTGAGGAGCGGTACTCCCCTTTGTGTACATATCTCTTATCCAGTAAATCGAACCTACAAAACTATACAGGTGTTTGTGTTCGCTCCTGTATATTGAACTTATTACCTAGAACATAACATGGCGCAGTGTGTACTTTTACTGGATAATTACGAGTGACAGTGCAAAGTTTGTGGAAAGCCGGCTTATGGACCCCTTGCCCTGTGTCAACCGCCGCCCGCCACACCTCCTCGAAGAATTTAGCAACTTTGAGCAGTGTCAGTGACAGTGATTTTCTGTGAAGTGTTTAGTGCATTGTGTGTTTCGTGCCATACATGTGTGACCTTGTTCTAAAGGATTCCCAAGGTGTAAGGCATGTTCAGGGGATTTGTGGGGAGTAGAGTTCAGTGCACCCTCCTCTGATCGCGTCCAGAGGGTAACTGGCGACTGACTGTGAGTCGCCGCCTCTCCCTCCTCACCCTCACAGCGTCGTCTCCACACCCCTTCACAGTTCGAGGAGACCGCTCTCACTGCCCGCGTGCACACACACATACATGTACTAACACTCACAGACCGCGGCGGCTCCCTTATATATATTTTATATATATAAAACGTACTTATCTGTGTATTTAATTAATTTTTTGTCTGAAATCTTGTTGATACGACGGGCTGACCGGTCAACACTGATTTAGACACAGTACACAGATGAAGTAGTTATGTCTCATGCCTTACGTAGCCGTGGACCCAGCGTCTGGATGAGTCAGGCGGATGATAGCTCCGCAGAGATGGATGACATGGCTGACCACGACGCTCCAGCTCCCACAACATCGCGCAGCCCTTCACCTCGATATTCAGCGTTGTCTCCAGAGATAATTGCTTTAATGAAGTTTATGAGAGATGAAAGGCGCGAGGATGAAGCTAACAGACGTGTGGCGGATGAACACAGAAGGCAAGCAGAGGCAGAGAGAGACCACCAACGGAGATTGGAAGACAGTGCACGGTTTGAAGCCTTGATATCTCGCCTCACTGTTAACCAAGCCCCTGGCTCTAACACTGCCTCGGTACTGACTGGTTCAGATACCTCATCAATGCTTCCTTCACGCCCCCCAGCCCCACCTAAAGCAGCTGCTCAAACACCGCCCATCTTGAAGCCTGATGTGAATTTCCAGACTTTTCGTGAATGGCGGCGACGGTGGACTGATTATTCTACAATGGTGGATCTCCAGAGTTTGCCACAGCCTAAACAACTCATCCAGCTGCGTATGTGCCTGTCCTTGGAAGTTCAGCGTGTCTTAGAACATACGCTGCAGGTACCTCCGACCTCTTCGCTGTCTGTAGAGGAGGTACTAGACATTCTACAACGGCACATCAAAGGACAGCAGAATGAAGCTCTGCGCAGGAGGGAATTGTTTAGCTGCAGACAGATGGAGGGTGAGACTTTTGACGCCTTTTATGTACGTCTTAAGAGAGCCTCGGAAGAGGTAGATATATGTCTAGGCCACCACCAGCAGTGCGAGGAGACCCAGTTGAAGCAGGTGATCCTGATGGGTGTTAAGGACGAGGAACTTGTCCAACGCCTCACCTCCCTCGACTCTTCCTCTTCTCTTCAGGATATGTTGACGATATGTCGCTCCTATGAGGCTGCCAGGTGTGCCACCTCTGCCATCCGAGCTCCCCCTACAGCTGTACATGCTGTGTCCCGGTACAAGAAGGACAAGAAGTCTGCTCCTACGCCTTCGCCCACCACGTCCACGCCCGGTTCATTTTGTAACAACTGTGGTAAGCAGCACGGAACACAGGTGTGTCCAGCTGCTGAGTCTACATGCAACAGTTGTGACCGTAAGGGCCACTGGTCACTCACAGTACGGTGCCCAGCCAAGTACGTCCAGTGCAATGTGTGCGGTCGTCTGGGCCACTATGACAAGTGTTGCCCTTCCAACAAACCCAAGGGACAGCGTCGGCGGAAGCTTCAGCTCCCTTCCACCAGAGAGGGCCGCCCACAGTCTTCCAATCAGAAGCATGACGACCCTGGACAACGCTCGAGCCATATTAGGAATGTGTGCTCCCCCCCGCGTCCCAGGACCAAAGTCCCCCAGTACATCAGTGTCATTGTGACCTACCGCAGTGTGTCATCCCGTCTTCAGATGTTGCCCGACACCGGCGCTGATGCTACAGTCATCGGTCCCCAGCATTTGCAATGCTTGGGGCTCTCTCCAAGTGATCTAGGACCGCCCCCCCAAGGATCTCCGCTTTATGGCAGATGGTTCACAGATGACCCCGGCCCTAGGTTCACTCCAAGCACAAGTCACCTTTGGCAACAGGTCGTGTCAAGCCTGGATTGATGTGCATAATGGTGTCCCGACTCTTTGCTGTCCTACAGACATTGTCAAGATTGGCCATCATCTCCCAGGACTTCCCCAAACCTATTCTTGAGGTAAAACACGCCAACAGGGTGCAAAAAGGGAGCAGCAACGACCCTGCTGCCGCCCTACCCCTGCCTCTTGCCAGTGACACCTCTCCTTCGGATGCTCGGAAGTACTTCCTGAAGGAATTCAGCGACGTTCTGGTGACCAAGTCTGCTCTGGAATCCAAGCCTCTCAAGAAGATGGCAGGTCCCCCCATGAGGATCCACCTGAGGGACGACGCGAAGCCCTTCGCTATTTACACCCCTCGACTGGTTCCCCTGGCCTTCCGCGAGGCGGTCAAAAACGAGCTGGACTCCATGGTCGCCCAAGAAATTATTGCACCAGCCGGCGATGACCCGTCTCCATGGTGTCACCCTATGGTTGTCGTCGCAAAACCTAAAGGTGGTGTTCGGATCACCACTGACCTCTCCAAGCTCAACAGCCAGGTGTCTCGTCCTGCGCACCCTTCTCCCACGCCCTTTGCAGCTATACGCAGTGTGAACCCGAAGGCGCGCTTCTTCACGACGATGGACGCCCTGTGTGGATACTGGCAGATAGAGCTTGCCGAAGAAGACCGACCACTCACAACTTTCATCACCCCGCATGGACGTTACAGTTATTGCCGTGGCCCCATGGGATTCGCCGCTACAGGAGACGCTTTCTGTCTTCGAGGTGATATGGCTCTACAAGGTCTGGCAAACTGCGTGAAAGTGGTCGACGACATACTCGTGTACGACGAGGATTATATGGATCACCTCTGCCGTATCTACGAGGTACTCAACAGGTGCCGGAAGCACTGCATTACCCTAAATGCCGACAAGTTTGTTCTGGCCAGCTCTTCAGTTGACTTTTGTGGGTGCACCCTCTCAGAGAATGGTATTGCAGCTGACCCGGAGAAGGTCCGCGCCATCACGGATTTTCCCACCCCTGCTAACCTCACCGACTTGAGGTCCTTCATCGGTCTCGTCAACCAGTTAGCAGAGTTTTCGCCGGACATCTCCGCAGCTGCTCAACCACTTCGCCCCCTGATGAGCCCCAAGAGGACATTCCTGTGGACCCCCGACCACGACAAGGCCTTCCAGCAAGTGAAACAGGCCCTGTCTCGTCCACCTGTCCTCGCCACGTTTGACCCAGCCTTGCCGACAGTTCTGCAGACAGATGCCTCACGCTTGTATGGCGTGGGATACGCCCTACTGCAGGATCATGGTGGAGGGCAGTTCCGGCTCGTCCAGTGTGGCTCGCGTTTCCTCTCTGACACTGAGACGCGCTACGCCACTATTGAGTTGGAGCTGTTGGCTGTGGTTTGGGCGATGTCCAAGTGCAGGTTTTACCTCATAGGCCTGCAACACTTTCACCTAGTGACCGACCATCGCCCGCTTGTCCCGATCCTCAACCACTACACGCTATCCCTCTAGCGTTGAGAACCCTCGCCTCCAGCGTCTGAAAGAGAAGCTCTCGGCGTACATCTTCACAGCAGTGTGGCGTGCTGGTAAGGAGCTCTGCATCCCTGATGCCTTATCCCGCTCTCCTGTCAGCCGCCCTACTCCAGAAGACCATGTGCTCGACGCCGACCTCGCTCTTTCCGTCAGGACTGTGGTCACTCTCCATGCCGTCCAATCCCTTCGTTCGGACCTGTCACCAGATGACGACAAGGCAATGGAGGACCTTCGAACAGCGGCCCGAGATGACCCTTCCTACGTCCGACTCGTCGAGTGTGTGAGGAATGGATTTCCTAGCAACCGCTACGATCTTCACAACACCCTGCTCCCGTATTGGAAACTCCGCGATGAACTCTACTGCGACGGAGACCTTGTTCTGTACGGAGCACGTGTAGTTGTCCCTGCTGCATCACGTCCCCACGTCTTGGCTCGCCTTCACGACAGTCACCGTGGAGCTGAGGCCACCAAACGACGTGCACGACAGACTGTGTTCTGGCCCGGCATCAACTCCGACATCTCCAATGTTGTCCGTGCGTGTGAGCCCTGCCAAGTATTACAACCCAGCCAGCAGCAGGAACCCTTCATGAGTGACGACAACCCCACCCGCCCCTTTGAGTCTGTGTCGGCCGACTTTTTCTCTGTGTCAGGAAAGTCCTTCCTTGTTATCGTCGACCGTCTCTCTGGTTGGCCGGTTGTCATCAAGTGCGGTAATGACACGACGTCTGCTGCCACCATCAGCAAGTTCCGCCACTACTTCCGTGACGTGGGCGTTCCTGTGCGCCTGCGAACCGACGGAGGGCCTCAGTTCACAAGCCGGGACTTTGCTGTGTTCCTTGACCGATGGGGAGTCCGGCATGTGTTGTCATCGCCCCATTACCCGCAGTCCAACAGCCACGCTGAGGCTGCTGTCAAATCCCTGAAGCACCTCATCCTTAAGGTGGCCCCTTCTGGGAACATTGACTGCGAGGCCTTCGACCGGGGTCTTCTTGAACTCCGCAACACACCTAACTACACCGGACGCTCCCCTGCCCAGGTTTTGTATGGACGCCCCCTTCGTTCTTGTGTCCCTGCTCACCCTCAATCCTTCTCCAAGGAGTGGCAGGCCAAGACAGAGGATTGTGATCGCCGAGCCGCCGAACGTGTTCAGGACGTCGTCGCCCGCTACAACGACCACGCCCGTTCTCTCCCCAGGTTGAGTGTCGGCACCCAAGTCCGTGTTCAGGACCCGACCTCCCTACGTTGGGACAAAGTAGGCGTAGTCATGGGTCTCGGTAGGTCACGGGACTACCAGGTGCGGTTACCCAGTGGTCGTGTGTGGTGGAGGAACCGCCGTTTTCTCCGCCCCGTAACAATGCCTTCTGCTGACCCCGCCACCAGTGTTGAGTCCCATACCCTTCCCAGTGATCTAGTCCCTCGACGCTCAGAACGGATCCAAAAGAAAAGGTCCGCTCAAGACTTTGCTATGAGCGTATAGGGGGGAGGGAGGTGTATGTATATTATGTATGCTGGATTATATATTATGTATGTATATTATGTATGTGCTCCATTTATGTACTATTTATTCAGCCTAGCTAGCAGTGTGTGGCAATGTATTTAAGATGTCCCACATGCTTAATTAATGTGCCTGGCGACGTATGGAAGCTGCTAATGTATCACTTGCCATACGTCGTCTATAGAGCAGTTGACAAGCAGCCAAGCTGAGGAGCGGTACTCCCCTTTGTGTACATATCTCTTATCCAGTAAATCGAACCTACAAAACTATACAGGTGTTTGTGTTCGCTCCTGTATATTGAACTTATTACCTAGAACATAACAGTATCGACCTCTCCTGTTTCGTTCTGGGCTATTATGTGGTCCATGAAGGCTGCCGTGAGCTTAAGTGAATTTTGATGTTCGGTGGCTGCAATCTCCTCTGGATTGGTTAGTCCCATCCCTCCCAGTCTTGATGGAAGTGCAAGAAGTGCTCTTTCTGCTGGGGTTAAGTAAGTGTGTTTCACTAATTTGGGAATGAACTTGACACTGATAGTTTCTTCCAGAGGGTGGAGGAGGGGTCGAATATCAGGGATAGTATGCATCAGGTAGTTCCAACGATGCTTGACTGCATGGGTGAATGCAGCAAAAGCTGCATGTGGCTCTGTGTTAGCAATCTCAGACCGAGCTTGGGTTTCACTAACCCACTCATTCACCTTTCCGCTACATACTCGGTCTTGAAGTCCGTAGTGCCAATTACTGCGCCTAGATGTCTTTGGCTGTCCTTAGTTATTTTGACCTCACTTCCGCCAAAAACCTCCTTTGCCCGTTCATAATGTTCTGGCTTCACGATGAGGAAGGACTTGCTGGCGTTTGGGTGGTACCCTATTTGTGGACCTCGCGATGTTACCAAGTCCCACCACTTTTTGATGCCCTCCACTTTTCCTGCTCCTGTAAGGTCGTCAGCATACGCCACTTATTTGACCCCAGTTGTTTCAAATTTTATTTCTTGTTGGAGCACTGTTAGACCAATTGCATACATTGCCATTGCAACAGGGTCTACTACTACTACTATTACTACTACTACTACTACTACTAATAACTAAATCAGGGCACCGTTCTCACATCTGAGGGCTGGCAACCACAGTCCTCCACTCCAAACGTTTTCGGGCTGTTTTTCCCATTCCTCCCAGATTTGGCATATCTCCGGGGACCCAGTTTTTAATTTCGTACATCCATCTTAGTCTCTGCCTTCACTGGCCCTCTTACCCTCACCGTTGCCCATTAACAATTCTGTTATTATTCCATCATCCCCAATTATATAATTATAGAACAGAAGTATCTCATTCTTCTTTTTAAACATATTTAAAGTATATCTATTAAAGTTTTTGCTTATCATAGTACTTCTTCATTTGCGTATCTTGTCTCTAATACTCTCCTATAACAGCACATTTCAAAATCCTCCAACTTCTTTCAGGTGTTTACGCTTCTAAATGCCCATATAAAGTCTTTCAGCGGCCTTTTTCTCAAATTGAAGTTAATGTCACTTTTCATTAGGTCTTTTAGATGGTCAAATGATGTTTTTGCTTGACCTGTTCTAATTTTGATTTTATTCCTTACATTTACCACCACAGCTACTGTTACTACACAAATATTACATAAATTTTCACTTGTTTAAATTCTGTTGACTACTTTAATATTTATTTAGAATTTATTTCCAACTTTGAAACAACCATTACTTTCATCTTTACAGCATTCACTCCTAACCCATATTGTTTACCATTAATATCTTAATCAGTTTTTGTAATGCCTCTTCACTATCCAAGATAAGAGAAGTATCATCTGCATAACGTTTATTTCATATTATTTTACCATTAATTTTATTCCTTCATTGTTAATAACCACTTTTTTAATTAATATTTCTAAATATGTATTATACAATGTTGGAGACAGAACACAGCCTTATTTTACTCCGTCTAACTTTGTATACGGTGCACGTAGGCCGTGGAAGGAGATATAGTTTCCTGTTCATTATTATTTTACTAACACTGCAGCCTCCTGTTGCAAGAAAGACTAATATCTCCTTCATTAATGAGGATTTTTCCAAGACCTCTATAAATTTGTTGTGCTTTACCTTATCAAAAGTTTTTTTCAAAACCAACAAAGCAGATATAGAAATTTCTCTGGACCTCTATAGCCCTTTCATTTAAAATTCTTAACCTTAATACAGTTTCTCTAGTTTCTGTTCTCTTTCTGTTCAATCCCACAAGATTTTATAATTTTTTCATTTTCTTCACAGCTGCCTCAACTTCTGTTCCCAGAATTGGTAGCTTGGTCTTTCTTTTATTTTCGTTCCCTACCTCCACTCTATCATTGTGTATTTCTTCTACGTAGTCTGCTCATCTCTCTTTTACATCTTTTGCCTCAAATTGGATCTTATTGTCTTTGCTCTTAATAGTAATTTTTTTTTCATTTATGTTTACTGTCATCATCTTTTTTCTTGTCTTTTCCTATTTATTTTTTATTAGCCTATGTAGTCCTTTTTAATATTTATATTAAGTTATTTGTGAACCTCGCTACGTCTTATCATCTTTTTTTGTCTAACCAATTTCTTTAAAATCTAGTTCGTGATCTACTCACCTTTAGCTTCTCTAAATCCCATTTTATTTTGTCCATATTTATAAATTAAATTTCTTATGTTTTAGTCTCACTAAACACATTACTGGTATGTGGTCTAACCCATAATCTGCCCCTGGATAGGTTTCGGTTCTGGTTTGCTGAATTTCTGATTATTTTTTTTTTAATGTTAGTTACATTGGCCTGGGGTGATGTTCATGTGGAGAATTCTAGCGTGTTGTTTAAACCATGTATTTGCAATGTTCATCTTGTTTTCCTTACAAAAATAAATTATTATTTTTCCTCTTCTCTTCTATTACCCAACCCATGTGGTCCTAGTTCTGATGTTTTTCCCCTTCCCAACTTTTGAATCATAATCACACATTATAATCAAACATTAAATAAATTTCAAGGTGAATTTTGTCTTCTTTACGTCCTCATGATTTTTTTTTCTATAACTTTATCCTCATTATCATTTATCGGTCCATAAACCTGTATTATTATTTTACGACCACGAGGTTTAGCATTAAACTTAACTAACAAAACTCTATCCGACACTGCTCAATATCCCTTTACACTACTGCTCAACTTCTGGTTTACAAAAATACCAACACCTCTCTCATGTTTTTCACCACCTGAATATATTGGGTTTTTTTCCATCAAACATTTTCAAACTTTTTACACTCATATAATGTCCCTATATTCCAGGTTTCTATTTTGATCTTGCGTTTGTTAATTCTTAAGGTTTCTGTAGTTGAGTTTAATGTCCAGGGCTTTGTTTTGCTCGGACAGAACTTGAAATTTGCCTACAACCTCGGGAGGCAATGGTGGTAGACCTTTAGGTGACGATGATCCAACAGGGATGCCTGAAAATGGTTTATTGTATCTGTACATGGTTGTTCAAGGGCAAGAGGTGAAATTAATAAGATGTGATGCCCCAAACCTTTCCTCACCAGAAGACTAATTAATAGGGAGTAGAAAAAGTTGGGAATGTTATATGGGGTTGCGGGGTTAGAGGTCGCTCATACCTCACTTTGGTAAAGACCAGCCCATCACCGGATAATAATAATAATAATAATAATAATAATAATAATAATAATAATAATAATAATAATAATAATAATAATAATAATAATAATAATAATAATAATAATAATAATAATAATAATAATAATAATAATAATAATATTAATAATAATAATAATAATAATAATAATAATAATAATAATAATAATAATAATGAGAAAAACAACTCACAAAACGTTAAAACAAATATAACCCATCTAGGCACACACACACACACACACACACACACACACACACACACACATACAGACACAGTCCTCCATCACCATAATTTGCATACATCGAAATAAAGTACCTCAATGTCCAGTAATAACACCAAATGCGGACTCGAGCGGATCCAACCCACGTTCTCCATGCAAATTCTACGTACACACACTGCTAACACAGTCCTATTCTGACCTTTGCCTCTCAATCACTACATTATCATATTGGTCCATTCAACTGCGCCGAATCTCATTTCCTTGTATAATTTGCGAAAGGACTCTCTCTCTCTCTTTCTCTCTCTCTCTCTCTCTCTCTCTCTCTCTCTCTCTCTCTCTCTGTCTGTCTGTCTGTCTGGTGTGTCTGTCTTTCCATCAGTCTGCCTGAGTGGCTGGCTGGCTGTATGGCTATCAGTTTTTTCTCTGTCTGGTTACTTTTTTCCTTTCTACTCCTGTTACTGAAAAGAATCACCTTTAGCTACACCACCACCACCAACACCAATACTACCACTACACTCTGCCCCCCACTATTACTGACAACACACCTCCACCCAAATTCCCACCTCACCATCAGCACCACACCGCAACCACCCACACCACCACCCACACCAACTCTCCAACCACCACTCTCTCTCTTCTCCATCATTGCTGACACCTCACCATTATGCCTTCAACTGATTGACCGAGCCGTTCGTCAACACACACCTGGTTCGTTCACTCTCATCTGCCGAAATTCAGCTCCAAGAACTAATTTTAGAGCCTGACGCGGTCTGGTTTATGACGCTCTTAATGCTAGTCTTTTCATCTCATCTCTTCACGTCCTCAGATGACAATGAATAATTTTTCCGTGATTTTTATTGGAAAGAAAATATATAAAGGTGGTATAAAGGAAGTATTAAATAACGTTGAATTAAAGAGATTACTTAGATATAGAGATAAGAATACGGGAGAGAGAGAGAGAGAGAGAGAGAGAGAGAGAGAGAGAGAGAGAGAGAGAGAGATACGGGGTGCTATCTCACGTCGCTTCCACAGAGAAGAAAATTAAATTCATCCAAGTGAAAGTTAAGATAATTAATCCTGACTGCACAGACACCACACAGACAGATATACCCTAGACTAGACTACACTTCACAGACACCACATACAGTAGACACGCCCTAGTGTCTTTTGTACGGACTTATAGCTCAGGAACATGTTCGTACACACACACACACACACACACACACACACACAGAAACACACACACACACACACACACACACACACACACAGTAACATTCACCGAAACCCAGAATAAAAAAGGAAAACATAAATTTGATAAACTCACCCAGAAAAAAAAATAGGAAGATGACATCCACAAATTTACAACAAACATTCAAGAAGAAGAAGAAGAAGAAGAAGAAGAAGAAGAAGAAGAAGAAGAATAAGAAGAAGAAGAAGAAGAAGAAGAAGAAGAAGAAGAAGAAGACACCACTACTTTAGAGAGATAAGGCGTTATCCTCCTCCCGCCCTTGTGGTCATAAAATGAGACGGGAGGAGATTTACGCCCGAGTATTAAAATGCTTCCAATAAATAGCTGGAAGACGACGCTCGCTGTCCTCAATTCTCCCTTTCAAATGTTAAATCAATCTTTGGGAGGCGGGTGAATGATGGATGGTGGTGGGGAGGGGAGGGGGGTGAATGATGGATGGTGGTGAGGGGTTAGGGGTGAATGATGGATGGTGGTCGGGAGGGGTCAGGGGGGAATGATGGATGGTGGTGGGATAGGGTTAGGGAAGGGGAGGTGTGAATGATAGATGATGGTGGGGTGGGGAGAGTGGAGGAGGGAAGGGGTGAATGATAGAGGGTGGTGAGGTGGGAAGAATGGGGAAGGGGAGGGGTAAATAATGGATGGTGGTGGGGAGGGGGCGAGTGGGAGAGGGGAGGGTAAATAATGGATGGTGGTTGGGGGGGGGAGAATAGGGGGAGGAGAGGTGAAAGATGGATGGTGGTGGGGAGAGGGAGAAGGAAGGGGTAATGATTGATGGTGGTGAGGTGGGGAGAGTGGGGGAGGGGTGAACGATGGATAATGGTGAGGTGGGGAGAGTGGGGAAGGGGTTAATACCGGATGGTTGTGAAGGGGAGAGAAGGGGAGAGGGAGGGGTGACTGCCGGATGGTGGTGGGGCATGGGAGGGGTGATTAATGGATGGTGGTGAAATGGGAAAGGGGAAGGGGGTGAATGGTGTAGGGTGGTGTGGTTTGGAGGGGTGGTAGCGTTGGGGAGAGTAAGGAAGGGAGAGGGTTGAATGAGGTTTGGTGCGGAGTGGGAGAGTGAAAAGAGTTGGCTGGAGAATGTAGAGAGGAGGAGGTAGCTATAGAAGGAAATGAGGTGGAGGTGAGGGAGCGGAGAGAAAGAGTAGAAGAGGAGGAGGAGATAGAAATAGGGAGTAACGAGAGGATGGCGGGAGAAAGAGAAAGGGAATGAGATGATTGAGGGAGTAGGAT
The DNA here is from genome assembly GCF_018991925.1 of Homarus americanus. Taxonomy (NCBI): domain Eukaryota; kingdom Metazoa; phylum Arthropoda; class Malacostraca; order Decapoda; family Nephropidae; genus Homarus; species Homarus americanus. The sequence continues at coordinate 5,845,099 of NW_024734940.1, read as the reverse complement.
GGAATGTTCTGGAGGAAGAGTGGGGAGGGAGAAAACGGAAAAGAGGTTGAATTAAGGGAGAACAGGAAAGAAGTAGAATAAAGGAGAACTGTATAAAGGTAGAATATAGGGGGAGGTTATTAAGGCTGGAAATAGGAGGGGGGAAGGGAATGAAGAAGGGAGAGAGAGAGAGGAAAGGAAAGGTGAAGAAGGGTAGGGGAGAAGGGAGGGTAATTAGGATAACAGAGGGTGGAAGGGAAATACGAAGATATAATTCATCTTGAAATGGAGGTTTGGTTTTGAAATACTGTACTGTAGGTTTCTTTACACAACATCTCCTCTAACCTGCTAAGCTGTAAAACAAAACTGAATTCTTCTTATAGTCTCCTACCTTATTGTAAATCAATAATGTAAATAATTAAGTAACAGATTAGCAAAAATAAAATAAAAGAAGGTAGAGACGGAAGAACAAGAAAGAGGAGGAGAAAGAAATTTATTGACAAAGCTTGGATACAGTCTGCCTATTCTAAGTAATTCAGTCAGGTCTTGACACTGAGGGTGGTATCACCTCTCACTGACACGCAGGACAGAGGTTCATACACAAAGGAATACATCATATTAATTAGCAGTATATATAGGTCAGAGTCATGTGGGTGATGTCACTGTTCACTGCCATGCAGGACAGCGGTTCACACACATTGGACGTCAAACTCTAATTGAAGACTAATCAGTGTGGGCTAGCAAATTTTGGATAAACAGCAAGAATGTCCTCAAGCACCCCCGATTCAATGTAATAATTACAAAGGTCATGATACAACAAGCCAGGTGGCCCGAAATCTTTGACAGTGTCACACTCAACAATCCA
>NW_024734940.1:5783471-5844156 GCF_018991925.1 Homarus americanus | reverse complement strand
GGACAGCCTTCATGGTCTCAACACAGCTTCTAAGAATTCGACAATAGTTTCACAAACTATAGACCTTCTACACTTTCGTCTCCAGAACCTTCGCGAGTTTCTCGTCGATGTTGGGAAAAATCTACCTGCGTCTCAAGCTGATCTTGCTAAAGAAGTGCATTCTCAGGCACGACGAAAAAGGGGTCTCTTTAATTTTGTGGGTCTCATCCAAAGCGCTTTGTTTGGTACGGCAACGGCCGATGATGTAGCTAAATTGGGGGACCGAATGAACGTTGTCGTTCAGGCTGTATCTCAACAGAATCGTGTTATTTCTCAAACCTTTCACGCGATTACTGTTCTAGAATCAAAGGTTAATGCAATCATAGTGGAGTCTAACCAAGTTTCAAGGATTGTTACTAGGTTACAGAAAGCAATCCCGACATTAGAATGGCTCCTTTATTTCACAGAATATTTGCATGCTGCTGAAATTTCAGTTCATAAAATTGTAACCTCTAAAAATGAACTAATAGACAGCATTGTAGATGCCGGGATAGGACGTGTGGACGCGAAGCTTGTGCCTGTGCATACGCTTCTTGAAGCTTTAAAAATAGCCAAGTTGCAGTATCATTTAACTCCTATTTTTCATGACAATGAGGTTCAGTATTATTACCCACTGTTGGAGTCAACTCTCACGCACAATGCAATTCTGATCCACATTCCTATGCGAGGGCAACATGAGTTTAATGCATGGCATTTAGAACCCTTCCCCTGGTTTGTGAACGACACATTGTATACCCTGGATAGGCCTAAAGAACTTTTCTTAGTAGATGAAGAGTATTCTTTGTTATCAATAGAGGATTCTGAGGTACTGTCACGGTGTAAGTCGTCTTATCTACACCTCCACGTATGTCCTGCCTACATGTTCGCATTTATTCCTGCTGCAGAGGGAATATGTGAATTGGCAGTCATACAACCAAATGTACTCACAGCGCTAGCGCAAAGCAGTTATAGGCCAGTTAGTCTAAAGACTGTGTTCCACGCTCATCTTCACAATGTGCAGTATTTGTTCTTTCCAAATCTCACTACTGTCATTTTAAAATGCCATGATGGTGTTAAGCAGTTAGTTGTGAAAGGGCATTACAAGGCTCCTGATTACTGTGGAATCACTTGTAGTACATTATGGACCTTGCCTACTCATCAGCATTTTGCTTTAAATATAAAACTCACGTCTGCTTTAATTCAACTTCCTATAATGAATTTCACTATTAGGGATTTTCAAATAGTATCAGAGAAATTAAAAGTTTTAGCTTTCTTGAACGAGACACATTTTGCTGATTTGAAAAATAACTTGCCATTTTACCTATCACAGGAATTTGCACTACCAAGTCTTACAATTCCCTCTATTATGTTAATTCTGGCAATTATGTTCCTGTTCTGTTATTACAGGGCAGTGTCATCTAAATTCAACATTGTTCATAACATACTATCCAGTACGAAACTAAAGTCTAGGTCCCCTGTAGTAGCTAATACCCCTACAGTAGTAGAATCCCCAGCTTAGTGTCTACATATCTGTTTATAACATGGTTAGGGTTGTCTAGGATGTACTGTACTCTGTGAGTTATTTAGGCCTCACGGAGCTCGGCTGGTAGGTGACCGAGCGATGTAATGGGCCCCTGTCTCATCAACAGAACATATTATATAAATGGGTCAATACATCTGATATTATATTCAGATTCACCACCCTGTAACTTTCCACTGTCTATGAGTAAGACATGAGTTGTACACATGAGCGAGCAACTCTCCCAGGAGGGAGTGACCCATAGTCAGCATATCTGTAAGCCCGCACAGCGAGGCCCTCACTCTTTAGTCGCTCACAGCAACTTATATCGTAAGGACGTGACCTAACGTTTATAATACATAAACGCCGTCCCTTTCTCATCAACTCTTAAACAGTGGAACTTACGGTCGATCTACACTCAGGAAATATATACATACAACCCTTTTATAATAAGACAAGGAACTACCGTTTGGGTTTCGTTACTTAAATCCAAAAAATAAATATATGTGAACGGCCTGGTTAATTGCACAAGCAGCAGATTCAATCGTGGGTCCTACGTGCCAGGTGGCGAGTCCGGTGGTACAGTTTACCGAGACGAGAAAGTTCTAACCCTAATGCTTGGCTATTGGGCAACCGCCGTCCGGCTGATAGCATACAGCGACATCGTTTTCCAGAGTAAATAAAATGGTTAATTAATGCCTTCATAAAGAAACCATCGACATGGGACCAGGTTTGTTCCACTCTACGAATTTTTTTGCGATTTTTCCACTAAGTTTGATGCAAAACGATTGTGCCGTTTCGGCTGCCTAGAACAGACACACACACAGACACAGGGCTCTTCCTATAGTATATTAGATAGATGGTCGTGGTTGTTATAATCAGAGTCGTGGTTGTTATGATCATGGTCATGGTTGTTATAATCATGGTCGTGATTGTTATTATCATGGGCGTGATTGTTATAAGCGTAGTCGTCGTTGTTATAATTATGGTCTTGGTTGTTATAATCATGGTCGTGGTTTTTATAGTCATGGTCGTGGTTGTTATAATCATCGTCGTGGTTATGATCATAGTCGTGGTTGTTATAATTATAGTCGTGGTTGTTATAATCATGGACGTGGGTGTTATAATCATGGTCGTGGTTGTTATAATCATGTTCGTGGTTGTTATAATCATGGTCGTGGTTGTTATAATCATGGTCGTGGTTGTTATAATCATGGTCGTGGGTGTTACAATCATGGTCGTGTTTGTTATAATCATAGTCGTGGTTATGATCATAGTCGTGGTTGTTATAATCATAGTCGTGGTTGTTATAATCATGGTAGTGGGTGTTATAATCATGGTCGTGGTTGTTATAATCATAGTCGTTGTTATTATAATCATGGTCGTGGTTGTTATAATCATGGTCGTGGTTGTTATAATCATATCCATGGTTATGATCATAGTCGTGGTTGTTATAATTATAGTCGTGGTTGTTATAATCATGGACGTGGGTGTTATAATCATGGTCGTGGTTGTTATAATCATAGTCGTAGTCGTTATAATCATGGTCGTGGTTGTTATAATCATGGTCGTGATTGTTATAATCATGGTCGTGGTTGTTATAATCACGGTCGTGGTTGTTATAATCATATTCGTGGTTGGTATAATCACGGTCGTGGTTGTTATAATCATATTCGTGGTTGGTATAATCATGGTCTTGGTTGTTATAATCATGGTCGTGGTTGTTATAATCATAGTCGTGGTTGTTATAATCATGGTCGTGGTTGTTATAATCATGTTCGTGGTTGTTATAATCATAGTCGTGGTTGTTATAATCATGGTCGTGGTTGTTATAATCATGGTCGTGGTTGTCATAATCATGGTCGTGGTTGTTATAATCCTAGTCGTGGTTATTATAATCATAGTCGTGGTTGTTATAATCATGGTCGTGGTTGTTATAATCATAGTCGTTGTTGTTATAATCATAGTCGAGGTTGTTATAATCATGGCCGTGGTTGTTATAATCATGGTCGTGGTTGTTATAATCATGGTAGTGGTTGTTATAATCATGGTCGTGGTTATTAGGTACTGTAAGTATCTAGTATACTATAGGAAAGAATAGAATAAAGGTTAGAATAATTATTTAAAGAAATAATCACCATAAGGAGAGGTTAAAATCATTAAAAAAAAATTATTATGAATCACCGATGATCATTCTGAGATAAATTATATTATGAAGAGAAGTGACCTTGATTCTAGTTAGATTAGTCACCATCTGCTTAAGTTATCACCTGTGTTAAGTCATCATAGTCATCATCTACGTTAGTCAGTTTTAGGCCCATCTCACATGATTGACCGACCATCGATATTCTTTCCGTGCGAGGGTGTTAGTTTTCAATGCGTCTTATTATTTACTCTGGTGGATGTAAGACCAGCTACCCTCGCTGATGCATCTGTGGTCAATTTGGTGTTATTCTTGTTTATAAGTGCCTTCTAATCTGTCTCAAGTCTATCCGTTCTGTCTAGTGCCATCCCAACTGTCTGTTCGTCTGCGTGGTGTTTGAATGTAAGCCCGTCTGTACGCTTTGTGTCGTCGAATCTGTCTGTCTTATCCGTTGTTGGCGTGTGTCTGCCTGTTTGTCTAATGTGAACCAGTCAGTCAGCTGTCTGTCTGTGTGTCTGTCATGTTAGTTGCCATATTGTCTATTTGTGCATGTATGAATCTGTCTATTCTTGTCAACCTCCTGTCTGTTTCACTGTCTATATTCACCTGTGTCTATTGTAATCATCTTCTCCATACATTTCTGTTATTATCTTTTTATCTCTTCTCCTTTTCCATTTACAGTCAGCCACAGGAATAAGTATACAGTGAAGCTGTAATGTCGTCTGGTAACGTTAAAACTGCGCATCCAGACACATGATGAAACTCAGCTCCCTCCCAGCTGTTATGTCTAACCTTTTTCTGTTTCCCCTTCTTTATTCTTCTATTTACTCATCTTCCTTCCTTTACTAATCCAAACAACATTAAAAAAAATTAGGCTAAGAGAAAAATTAGGGGGAGGAGGAGGGAGCCGTACGATAACTGCAATCGTCCTGCCCGCTGACAATGTACAGCGACATCTTTTGCCAGCGTAAATAAAATGGTTAATTAATGCCTTCCTAAAGAAACCATCGACATGGGACCAGGTTTGTTCCACTCTACAAATTTTTTGCGATTTTTCCACCAAGTTTGATGAAAAACGATTGTGGCGTTTCGGCTTCCCAGAACAGACAGACAGACGGACAGCTAGTCCTATAGTATATTAGATTGTAACTTGGGTTCCATACTAATTTTGAACCCATTGTAACTTAGTGCTCATTGTAACTTGAATCTCAGTGTAACTTTGGGCTATTCCAACTTGGAACTTAGTGTAACTTGATGCTCATTGTAACTTGGGGCTCGGTGTAACTTGAGGACCATTGTAACTTGGGGCTCATTGTTACTTGGGACTCATAGTAACTTGGGGACCATTGTAACTTGGGGCTCATTGTAACTTGGAGCAATTGTTACTTGGGGCAATTGTAACTTGGGGCCTTATTGCATCTTGGGGCCCATTGTAACTTGGGGCTCAGTGTAACTTAAAGCTCAGTGTAATTTGGGGCTAATTGCAACTTGGGGCTCATTGTGACTTGGAGCCAGTGTAACTTGGAGAAGCTGTAACTTGGGGCTCAGTGTAACTGTGGGCTCAGTGTAACTTCGGGCAATTGTAACGTGGATGGTGCAGATATGGTTGAGAAAATACAGGGCATCACTAACAAAAACAGGTTTTTCTAATGTAGCTAATTGGTGGTTATTTAAAAGAATCTGAGCTTCTTTTCTGGAGGAAATAGATAATTATGGGGTTACGACCCACCCCCACTACCTACGATTCTGATTGGAAAAAATAGTCCGGGCTTTGAAGTCGACGAAAATTTGGGGTAAAACACGCAGAAAACTGACCCAACCAAACCTAAAGAAACCTGACCTAACCTGACAACTTTATCGCATCTAACTTTACCTCACTTTTGTCTTGGAGATTTTGCGTCTTTATCAACACCAAATGTGTCTCTCTTTACGATAATGGGAGTCTGCAGTACACTTTGCACACTCTAAGTAAGTAAGCAACACACTATGAGCCTTGAATAGTTTCCTATCCAAGCACAGAATAGCCTTGACACAAAGATGACAGACTGAGACTACACATTTACATATCAAATACTTGGACATGTGCAGATCTATCACAAGACTGTTACGTCCCCTGCTTGGTCGAGGCTGATCATGTGAATTTCACGTGAAGAAGAGGTAAACATTAAATCTTGCGAAATTTACTCTTAGCGAATTGAAAACCCGCCAAACATATACGATTTTTCTTTACTTTATAATGAAAATAACTCTAAAACTATAAATTTCAGTCAAAACCCAATAGATTAAAATATTTTGATTTGTTATATATATATATATATATATATATATATATATATATATATATATATATATATATATATATATATATATATATATATATATATATATATATATATATATATGCTGATAACCACAAGGAAAGAAGAAAACACGAAGTTCCCAAGCGCTTTCGTGTAATTCACATCTTCAGGGGTGAGTACAGACTAGAGAGAGTAATACAAATCAAGGTGTATATATACAGAGGAGGGTGAGACCAGGTCCACAATGGTCAGGTATTAGGTAATGACCCTACTAATCTTTAAATAGCACACAACGGTTGGTGGTCAGGTCAGATGGTCAAGTGACCCGGCCTTCTCACCTGATCACAAATCTTCTTAATTACAAAATTGTCCAGCTTGTACATGCCGTTACTCAAATTCATGTGGTTATCAGCATATACCTAGATCACGCGCACCTACAGTATATATATATATATATATATATATATATATATATATATATATATATATATATATATATATATATATATATATATATACCAAGTTCCCAAGCGCTTTCGTGTAATTCATCTTGGGAACGTTGCTGTTTTCTTTTTTTGTGGTTATCAGCATATATACCTGGATTACGCGCACCTACAGTGATTTACTTATATATATATATATATATATATATATATATATATATATATATATATATATATATATATATATATATATATTTATATATATATATTTATATATATATATTTATATATAGATATTATATATATATTATAGGTTCCGTTGTATGTACTCTTCATGTACTCTTCCGAATTGTAGCCACACTACTAACCACATTCTTCCTTATCCTTACAGTAAAATCAAACTGAATAATACATAAAATCATTCAGTCATTAGAAAGTTGCTTTAGTTTTAACTCCGGGAAACACTCTCCACATACTCCAGATATTTCCATAATCCGCAACCATGACCATTCCCCACACCTCCTCCTTAAATTAGATCGTTTTAAGAGGGGCGTTTACTGCATCACTTTTCTCATGTTTTGCAAATTTTATTGGCTCATTTTTTCCCTCTTGTTTTCTTACGGGGAGTAATAACATGTTTTCTTCTTACAGTCTTAAATGAAACAGTTTCCCCATTTGAGCAAACAATAACTGTCCCATTTTCCTTCTACTGCTCTTCAAATGAGCCATAAACGTCACATTTTCATTACTCTTGTACTGCTATAAGAAGGGTAATTGTTGTTACCATTACAAGATAGAAAATTACATACATAGAGTATAAATAGTTTTCAATGTGAATGCTATTATTTATTTTTGAGTAACTTTTGGGTTTCCTGATTAAACAAATAAACAAATAAACCTTACCTAACCAAACCGAATGTAATCATATAGTTAAGTTAGGTTGGGTTAATTTATGTTAGGTTGGTAGACTCAAGAATTACGACTTCCAGCCTGTATTTTGCTCATGCGAATGAAACTTAATCCCATAAATTAGTAAGGGACGAGCTGGATTGAGTAAATTGTCCGCTAAACTGTCAGTACACAAGCAGGCAGCGCAGCCGGTACTGCACATGACTGCCTATTTCTTTCCATTTGTAACGATAGAAAACACTTTATATCTGAGTAGAGCGAAAATTTACCTCTATGTTGTTTGTAAGTTTCACATGAAGATCAACAATATACTCCAAACTACCAACAAAAATTATTCTCGTTAAAGAAATCCTATAGACTTTTTTGACCTGCGAAAGAAATTCTCTGTTTCTTAAATGATTTCAAGAAACAGCCGTTGACATTCTTAACATTTACCCCAGAAAATTAATGCTACGTTTTCTAATTTCTTCTCGTGTTCTTCCTGGGCAAATTTCCCTCCTTACAGTCTTGCAAACATAATTACGCCATTTTTCTTCTTCTTCTTCTTTTTCTTCTTCTCTCTTGCGTGTAAACATAACTCCTCTTTACCCTTTCCCGGACGTTAGGTGAACATCCAGTCAGCCATCCGCCCATCATCCAGCCAGCCAGCCAGTCAGTCTGCTAGTCAGGCAGTAAGCCAGTCAGTCAGCAAGTCAGTCAGCCAGTCAGTCTGCTTGTCAGGCAGTAAGCCAGTCAGTCAGCAAGTCAGCCAGCCAGTAGTCCAACCAGCCAGCCTTCATCCACCCAGCCAGTCAGTCAACCAGTAAACCAAATTAGCCTGCCAGCCAGCCAGTAATCCAGCCAGCCAGTACACCAGCCTGCCAGTCAGCCAGTAAACCAGTCAGTCAATCAGCCAGGAATCCAACCAGCCAGCCATCCATCCAGCCCGCCAGCAAACCTGCCAATCAGCCAGCCAGACAGCCAGCCATCCCGTAAGCCATTCATCCAATAAACCAGACAGTCAACCAGCCAGCCATCCAGCCAGCCTGCCAACCAGCCAGCCTGACAATCACCTAGTAAACTAGTCAGCCAGCCAGCCAGTCAGTCAGCCATCCAGCCAGCCAGTCAGCCATCCAGTCAGCCTGCCAATCGGCCAGTAAGCTAGTCAGCCAGCCAGTCTGCCAGTCAGCCAGCCATTCAGCCAGCCATCCAGCCAGCCTGCCATTCAGCCAGAAACCTAGGCAGCCAGTCAGTCTACCAGTCAGCCAGCCAACCAGCTAACCAGCCATCCATCCAACCAATCAGCCAGCCTGCCAATCAGCCAGTAAACCAGTCAGCCAGTCAACCAGCCACCCAGCCAATCATTTAATCATGCAAGCAGCCATCCAGCCAGCCACCACAACAGTAGTTCCAGCCAGTGTGTTCATCTTCCAACAACTTGAGAGTGTTTGTCTTCCACAACTTGGAAGAGAGAAAAGGAAGTAAAAATCTTTCACCTTTTTTATAATTCAGTCAAAGGAGTAAGTTTACCCAGGCTAGAGTTTGGCAGAAAGCGAGAAGAAATATATATATATATATATATATATATATATATATATATATATATATATATATATATATATATATACTGTATATATATATATATATATATATATATATATATATATATATATATATATATATATATATATATATATATACATATATATATATATATATATATATATATATATATATATATATATATATATATATATATATATATATATATATATATATATATATATATATATATATATATATATATGTGTATATATATATATATATATATATATATATGTATATATATATATAAATATATATTTATAAATATATAGTATGTGATAGCGAGGTGTATAAAGTTAGTCTTTACTGTTTATATATCAGCTGAGAATTATTGTTTGTATTGTTTACATAACATTTTGTTATGTCTACAGGCATATGTGTATGTTAACAAGGTGTATAAAGAGGTAGACTTTATTGTACGTGTGTATACATGTGCTTGGTATTTTGTTTATGTATCATTTTTGTATCTACTACTTTTTCAACGGTATTTGCGATAAGTGTATGTAGTGTTTAGTATGTATATATGTGAGCCTACACATGGCGGTGGTGTGAAACAAGGCATAAATCGCTTTTCTTTATGCTGTGTTTTAAACTTTACACATGTTATTTTCTTGTGTATTTATAAGACACAAGACTAACAGCACTGCCAGGATGCGTTAGTTAATTAAAATAATAAGTATGTATGTATGTATGAATGTATGTATGTATGTATATATGTATGTATGTATGTATGTATGTACAGTATGTATGTATGTAAAAGTAAACACTTCGACAAGGTAACTTTATAATAATAATAATAATAATAATAAACGGTTTATTAATAGAGTTGCAGCCGGTGGCTGAAAAAATACAGACTTACATTTGCTTTAAACATAATGATATAATATGCATTGAATATATTTACAGGGCTGTACAGTACATAAATCAGGAGTTGTTTATTATTTTAACAATAGATGGGATTGTGCTGTTCTTATATCTATCGGTGCGGGCTCTTAAGGGCTAAATTTTGTTGTAGTGGCGGACTGCGCGAGTTGGGTGGGGGCTGTCGGTGGCAGGAGGTGGCGATGACGAGGGTGGTGCAGTAGTCCACTGCCAAACCTTTCCAGTGCTTGGTGGTGGAGGTCACTGAGGGATGGCATTTCCAGGGTGGAGAGAGCGTTGGTGTAGCAGGAGTATTCTGAGCCGAGCATGATTCTGCAGGCCCTTTTCTGTACCTTCTCTAGCTGGCGTTGTTGGGTGGAGTTGAGAGAAGACGACCAGGCTGGTGACGCATACGTTAGTTTGGGGAGAATAAAGGCGTTGTAGATGGTCCTCAGCTCTGGCGTGGGTGTCCCAAGTGACCTAAGTCGTCATAGCATGTAGAGACGGTACGAGGCTGACTTGACTGTGTTATTTACATGGGCCTTCCAGTCAAGTTTGTTGTCTATAGTTACACCCAGGAGTTTGGCAGACTGCACCAGCTGGGGAGGATGGGCACCCACTGTGACTGCTGGGGCTTGCACTGGAGTGGTGGCGGTATTGATGTGCATGACTACGGTTTTGGTGTGGTTGATGGTGACCTTGTTCTCCGTAGTCCATGTCTGTAGCCTGTCCAGGGTGCCTTGTAGCGATGAGTAGTCTGGTGCGGTGTTGTCCACTGAAACCCCACAGTGCAGTCATCCACGTACTTCCACCTGTGAGGAGTGTCACATAGAGCGTCGTTGATCAGGATGAGGAAGCACAGTGGTCCCATCATGGTCCCCTGGGGAACACCGCAAGTGAGGTGTTGGAATGTGGAGACCAAGCCCTGATACCTCACTGCCTGGCGACGTCCACTCAAGAAATCAGTGAGCCATGAGACCAGGTTGGTGGGCAGCCCTAGTGCAGTGATCAACAAGGTCAAAGGCCTTCCTGAAGTCCACAAGGGCAACGGCCAGTGATGTCTTACGTTTCTGCAAGTTTTTGTGCAGAAAATCCAGAAAGCTCACCAAGCAGTGTGATGTAGAGGAGGTCCTCATATTGCCAAATTGCTGTGGATCAATTGACTGATAGATACTGGCAAATGTCCACTGAAAAACAAAGTCCTCGCAAAGTAGACTGGGTATGGGGGTAATGGCAACTGGCCTGAGGTCGTTAGGGGACTGTGGGGTGGTGACCTTGGGGATGGGGGTGATAAATGCGGTTTTCCATTCATTAGGGCATTTGCTTTGTCTGAGGGATGCATTAATAATAGAACAGAGGGGGGTGGCAAGTTCGACTGCAAGCTCCTTGTATATTTTGATTGGGGGGTCAATTGGGGTCGTGGAGCGTTTGGATTTAATTTCAGGAGTTTGTTGGCGATTTTAAATGGTTGAACACTGGGCAGGGGGAGGGGGAAGGTAAGTAGGCCGGGAGGAGAGTGAGGTCAAGACTGGGTATGGTATGACATATGGTAGCAAAATGGTTATTAATTATCTCAGCTGCCTCCTCACTAAGTAAATGTGAGATGAAAGGAAGTGTGGGAGACTGACGGTTGAGACCACATAGATCTTTTACCTTGGAGTACCACTGACCGATGCCGACTTCCTTGAGGCCGTGCACTTTCCTGGGATAATAAGTCTTCTTGGCAGACTTGATTTCCCTGATGACCTGGTTACGTAGACTTTTGTACAGGCGGTTGTTGGTGTAGTATGCCTTGTTGCGCTGCTCAATAAGTCTTTTTATGCGGGCGTAATCCACGGGACATCATCGGGGTGGATCCTCAGTGTTTTGGCTGGAAAGAAGTGGTGGTAGGCTTTGGTGATAGTGTCCAGGTAATTATCCCACTTGTTCTGCACATCGTCTACCGTGATCACTTCAGTCCAGGGATACCGGGTTATCCATTGTCCAAAACGCCGCATAGCAGAGTCGGGGGTGGGTCGGTAAGTCCTGGTGGCAACTGGCGGTGGTGAGAAGGTGGGGGTAGGTGACCACAGCAGGGACAGGTGGGGGCTGCGTCCCATGGGAGGCAGCGGCTGGGGGGGAAGGTAGTGGTTACCGAGATCAGTCATGATGGGGTCCACGGTGGCATTGCCTTGTGTGGGAAAGTCTACTATTTGTGTAAGGTGGAGGTGTTGGGTGATGTCACTGATGTCTAACTCATTGAAGTCACTGCATATCACTAGTTTAGCACATGGAAATCTGGATCTCAGGGAGTCAGCAGTGTCTATAATATGAGTAATCAGTACATTGGCGGTTGGTGTGCGGGGGGATGATGACATACACAGACAATGAGGGAGGCAAGCTGGCGGGGGTGGGAGGTGGGAGTGACCTGAACCCACAAGGCTTCTACATCTTCAGGTACATTAACACCTAGGGGTGATGGTTTGTGTGTGTGTGTGTGTGTGTGTGTGTGTGTGTGTGCACGTATGTTATACACGCAGGGTGATGTAATGCATCTAGTGTAGCAGCACTATGTTAGTGTTAAGGTGCAGTCATTACTTGCTTCCTCTCGCTTTCAGTTACCCCCGCTGCCTAACCCTCATGGTAAACCGGGTAGCAGCCTTGTATAAGTTTTGCCATGCCAGTACATACAAGTCTCTTTGTGTGCCTCCTCGTGGCAACAGACGATAACTGGGTGCCTCGCGGCCATAGGCTATACCAGCAGGGGATCTTGGAGCAGTAGTGGGCCCCAGATGGACGGCGCATAGATTCACTGGCATGTGGACTCCCCCTGGCGCGTACCAACCACTGCCCCGCTGCCTTACAGATTAAGCGTGGTAGGCATAAGGCTATGGGAGTAAACCCCTATTGAAAAATCTGCGTTGCACCCCACATCAGACAGACATGCTTACAGAGCTCCAGTAAGACCCCATCGGCAAAATAGGCAGAAGATGTGACCAGCCTGGGAACCCAAGACTAGAAAATGACCAGTGGATGAAGGCAATGCAAGATAGACAGGCCACTAAGGGGAAACCCAACAAACTGGGCTATCGGCAGTCAATGGCAACTCTCTCTTTCCCCAGTCGTTGCAGCTTACCTGCACTACAGGATCAGGAAAAGGGAAAGCCAAAATGTGTGGTTGCACCCTCTGCTTCAGCTTCATCATACTTTTCATCATCATCAAAGCCACTGAACCGCCAAAAGTCCTATAGTGACTAATGAGTGGCGGCGGGGACAAGCAGAGATGATTGCCGGGAGTTGCTCGTAACAACTCTGTACAGTATATGGACGGCATAGATAAGATGGTTGTTTATGCACTGGGATCTAGGCAGCAGTGCAATCTGTGAATGAGCAGCCTTTTCCAGGAATTATTCCGTTCAGCCCATATAGGGAGGGGGCAAAACATTAGCCAGCCTAAAAAATAAAAAAATAAAATAAAAAATGACTGGGCAACCACACTCAGCCAGGCCATCCTGATGCAGTCGAAAACGTAATCATAATCAAACATCAATGCAAAAACAAACTATAAAACCTCTTATGGTCGCTGCATGGAATGTCAGGACCTTCTGGTACAAATGAACTCTCAAACGGGGCTCCGGCTATACCTTCTTATAGAAGGGTAAGCCTGCTGCGGAGAGAAACCGTATTTATGGAGTTGGCTTTGACTTTCGCCAATTCATCCTACATCGTTAGGATGTTAGGATCATTGAACGCCTCATGATGCTCCGAGTTCCACTGAATCACTCTCGTTATGCCCTTTTCATTAATGCATACGCCCCAACACTGGATGCAGTAGATGACATCAATATGGCCTTATACGCTGACCCAGAAAGAGTGCTAACCTCTATCCCCAAACAAGATAAGGTTGTACTCCTAGGTGACTTCAATGCTAGAGTTAGCACAGATGACAGGGAACCTTATGGATAAACGGAGTGGGCAAGTGTAATCCTAATGACCTACTCCTCCTCAACAAGTGTGCTGAACACAACCTCACTATCACCAACACTTTGTTTAGGCAGACAGAAAAATTCAAGGGTTCTTGGCAATACCCACGATCCAAACATTGGCATCTCATTGACTACATCATTATCAGAGAAAGAGATCGAGAGATCGAGAGCATGCCTCGGTTCAGCCCATCCCGAGGAAGGGTGACCATTTCAATCCCTCTAACTATCGCCCCATTGCCCTAACTTCATCCCTCTCTAAGATTACACCGGTCAACACAATTTTTCTGGCACAAGGTTTTTAAACGGATTTTAAGTAAATTTTGGGTGCAGAACCCAATGACTTTGGTTTTTGTCTATCACATCAGGTTTTTGAGATATACCATATTGCACTTTTGCTGGGAAACGTAAACCTTTGGATCAAAATTGACGGTTTAAACATGTATACATAAATTATTTCAGCATTATAATTTGTATTTTTCTATAACCAAAAATTGTTAATAGCAAATTGGAAAGTTAATGCACATATAATATTTAAATGTAACATTGAAGGGTGAACAAAAACAATTAATGTACGGTAGAAATAGTGCAAGTATTATGATCAAGTTACTTTTACATAAACTTCCTCTTTTTGGCCGATCTCTTATGTACAGCTTCTGGAATGTCTCTCATCAAACTCCAGCAGTAGTCCGCCATCATGTTCGAGTCCCATCGACCTTGGTAACGTTCTTCCATTACTTTAATGTCTTGATGAAAGCGCTCCCCTTGCTCCTCGCTTACTTCTCCCAGATTTTCTGGAAACTCGTCCAAGTGACTGTGTAAGTAGTGAACCTTGATACTCATTCTGCATCCAAGTGCTTGTAAACTCAAGAGCAGCTCTTCCACAATTTCTTGATAGTTGTCCGCTTTCTTGTTCCCTAAGAAGTTCCGCACCACATTAGAGAAAGCATTCCAAGTTCTTGCCTGTGCCTCAGTCATTGTTGCAAGGAAATGTGGATCTCTGAGTAGTGTTCTTATTTGAGGTCCATCAAAAATCCCTGCCTTTTTCTTCTCGTCGCTAAGACTTGGAAAGGTTGAGCATATATATCTGAAACACTCTCCACTATGATCAAGAGCCTTGACGAATTGCTTCATGATACCAAGTTTTATGTGCAGAGGAGGAAGGACAATGTTTTTCCTGTCAACCAGAGGATCGTTAATGATATTCTTGTCACCAGGCGTCAAACTATGTCTTGGTGGCCAATTCTTTTTCACCCAATGGTCTGCTGTAGCCCTGCTGTCCCAGTAGCACAGAAAACAGGGGTATTTTGTGTACCCTCCTTGCTGGCCCAATAGAAAGTTTACCATTTTCAAGTCCACACAAATTAACCATTCATGAGCATGGTATTGCAACCTCTCTAGAACAGTCTTAATGTTTTCATACTCTTCTTTAATTTGTACAGAATGTCCGATTGGAATTGAACCATACTTGTTTCCGTTATGAAGAAGAACACATTTCAAGCTCCTTTTAGAACTGTCAATAAAAAGTCTCCAATCCTTACTATCATATGCTGGTAGTCCCATGGAGAGAAGAAGTCCTTCTACATCATTACAAAAAACAAGCTGGTCATATGAATGAAAGTACTTCCGCAGTTGCTCTTCTCTGTTGCGATAAATGGAGACACTCGTGCCAGGTTTTAAGAATCGTTTCTCTTGAAGCCTGGAAGCTAACAATTCAGCAGACTGTGTTGTCAAATTTAGATCTCTGACCAGATCATTCAATTCTGACTAAGTAAACAACGTTGGCTTTTCACAATCTTCACCAGATGGCTTGAAAAGATCAGTCTCTTCATCTTCATCAGTAGAAACAGGTGAATTCCGGTCTATATCCTCAATCTCTGGTAGCTCAGTAAATTCTGGCACGTTACGTGATGGAGCAAATCTGAGATCAGATTTGGATTCAGCACCTTAAAGTTAGTAAAAAACAGTTAAAAGGTTTCATGCCAGAAAAAAAAAATATTTTTTTGTAGACCAGTGTTATCGAAACTATCTTAAATCTCATTTTCTCCGTCACCTTGAACGCCATTCTTTATTGTCGGATCACCAGTATGGCTTTCATAAGGCGAAATCTATTGGTGATCTGCTCTCCAACTGCACCCATCTTTGATCATCCTCTCTTAGGGATTATGCAGAAACTTTCGTCATGCCCCTCGACATCTCCAAAGCATTTGACAGGTATGGCACAAATCTTTGCTTTCTAAACTTTCCTCTTATGGTTTCTCTCCCCCACTTTGTTCTCTAATTTCTAGCTTCCTTGAGAACTGATCCATTAGGGTGTGTCATACGGAGGCGAATTTTTTTTTTGAGTTTGAAAAATCGGCCCATGGTATTAATGATGTAGTTCTATGTGCAGAATCATGTAATATCTTCAGATTTGAAAAGTTTTCATTTTTTGCTAGGTAAATTTTAACTTGAAATCTTATGAAAATTCAGTATTCCCACCCTTTTACCAACACCACTAAATAGCTTATTTAAAGTAAAGTAAATGTATCAGGTTAATTTATTAGGATGAAAATGATCCAGAATAGTGAAACGAATGATCTTGACACATTTATTAAATTTAATATTCCTTTAGAAAACAAAATCATCAAATACAAAAACCGGTTTTACTACTACGACCCGGTGTTGCTGCACACCATAGAGAACATGTCTTTCTTGCTTCTGTTTCTACTCATCACCTCCCTGCTGACCACCTGAGCTCGGATGTAGCCTTCCCTCCTCTCCTGGCTGTACACGTGACTGCTGGCCTTGCTCACTTGCTGTACACAACGCTCTATACTCTGGGTGTGCGAGGGCCAGGCAGGGACATGCATGGGGTTGTCCAGGAAAGCTCTGACTTGAACATTGGTGAGGCTGCAGGTAAGAGGGGGCTCACTGCCAGCCTGGATGTTATCCAGATCTATGAGATCAGTGAGGGTCTTGGCACCTAAATTGACTTCAGGAGTCTTCCTGACCCTGAAGGAATCGTCACCAACTGATTCGTCATGCCCAGATCCTCTCATAAGTCTCATATCCAAGATCTTTTTGAGTTGCCACTCTTCTCTCCTCCTCATCCTTACTGCAGAGCATTGTCAGCAGAACTGCCTCGGGATGAGCATACCAGGAAGATCTCCTCACAGTCTGCTCCACAATCTGAACAACCTTCCTTGGCTGACTCCTCAGGAGCTCAAGCTGGAAGAGAACATGCCTCGGACCTTCGGAGAACGATGACTTGACCTTGGTGTTGAACCAATTTGGCAAGTAGACACCACGATGAATTGGACAATAAGTCTCAGGTTGTGAAGCTGGTTCCCTTTCAGTTTATGATGAGCGACCCAAATTCTGCAGAACCTGAGAGCCGTTGTGAGCCACCTAGAATGTGAGACTGGACCTATCTGCAGGTAAGCAAGTCTATCAGACATGACCCCAGTTTTGATGGCACTGCAAATCATGTAACCATAGTACTGGTCAGTACTCAGGTCGTCAATGACAGTATGTGCAAGCTCAACGAGTGGAGGGCCAACTGTGATATTTTCAAAGCTCGGATTTATTTCTAACTCAGTGGCAGAGTCCATCATCTTGCCAAGAGGACCAGACCATCTGTTGTTTGAAAGAGTCTTGCCATCCAGCTCCTGGATCAGATGTCTGAGTGGCAACTCGTTGGTGTGGAGGTCACAAACAATCCAGACCAGCTTCCTCCCAATCTTCCGCTCTATCCACTGTATGACCCCCCCCTTGCCACCCTGTGTTCGTGTTGGTGCTGTCCCCTCCAATGGCCTGCAGGGTCTGGTTTACGTTCCTCTCTCTGAGCCAGTTCACAATGTTATCTGCCACTATCTCAGCTGGTTTCCTGATGTCATCTTTCTCTGGAGTGAAATGCCACAAATACTTCCCTCCTGGTTCACTGCAGCAGGAGTTTTGTTCCTCCTTCACCATGGCAGGGAACAACTTGTCAGAATCTCCAACTTTCATGAACACTTTAGTGTCATCCCTTCTCCCATCAAAGAACAAACAATTGATTCCGTTTTCTCTTATCCCCTTATCAAACTCCTCTTCTAGGTTACTGACAAGTTTCTCCTGAGCTCTCCTTACTTTGTTATGATCTATCACCAGGTGAACATCATCAGGTGTTATCAAACCACCGTCAATCCAGGCAGCTGTTGCTATCTCTGCAGTTTCTCTGAGACCAGGTGGTGTCGCATGCTGGCCAGAGCTATGCTCGGGATATCTTTCCTATTTCGAATCTTATGCCTGGAAGGTTTGGGATCATTATTTTCTGGGTTAGGGACAAAGTCACCATTCTCCTGGTCAGCACTCGGATCAGCCATGGGGAAGTCATTAAACTCTGAATCAGCTTGACTCCAATCATCGGCCTTTTTCACCTCACCCTGGGCCTTCTCAAGTCTCTTTTCTCGGCAACTCTTCTCCTCTTCTGTCTCTCTGTGGCAGCCTCCTGTCTCTTGGACTCCGGAATATCTTGGCTAGAAATCATGAGAGCCCCTATACTGCCAGTCTTCTCTCTCTGTGCTTTGACAAATGCCAGTTCGATCACAGGAATCTTCAGTTCACGCTTGCAAATACAAAAGATGTGGGCCTCGGATTTACAGTCACGATCGCATCCAAACTCAGGACAGAGAACAATTGGGCACTTGCAAGTAATTATGTCAAATAACTGGTCCAGTTGCTTGGCAAAGCTGTCCTTAACTGCAAGTTTTCCTCTCCCAAGAGAGATATCTCTTGCCTTTTCCCAACTGGCTAGCAGTCTCTCACTAATCTTCTTCTGACTTGTTATGACTGGAGGCTTGAACTGAGCGTTAGCCAGAGTGTACTGTGCCAAGACAGCTTTGGTCATATCACTGGCAATGTCCTTGTTTGTGTAAGTTCTTTGGTTCTTTTCACTGATTTGCCTGATTAAAACACCGTATCTCAAAGCATCTCTCAATATAGGCAACTCCGACTTCAGGAGCTCTCTCCCAGACCCAAGATAGTGACTGAGATGGCTGGATTTTTGGTTCCTCGTCCTGACACAAGCAGCTATCGCAAATATTATCAACTTATAAATGCATCAGAATCTGAAACAGAAAAAAGTATTGTTAGTTGGGTTGTTAAAGAATGAAGTCAGAAAGCAATGTTCACTATTTAATTGTAATGCACTATTGCAGCTGTACGTTAGATTTTCGATAAATTTCACGCAAAAATTTACCTAGCAAAAGGTTGCAAAATATTGAAACTGAAATTATTTTCTGTTTATATACACTAAAATCTACCAAAAAAGTGATGGGCCATTAGTTTTAGCTGATCTTCCCTCCTATGACACACCCTACTGATCCATGGCAGTTGTTGTCGAGGGATCGATCTCTCGCTCTTTCTCTACCAATAGTGGTGTCCCACAGGGTTCTGCTCTTTCACCTACTCTCTTCCTTCGTTTTATCAGTGATTTACTTCACACTACGACTGATTCTATCCATTCTTACGCTGATGATTCTACTCTTCACTCTTCTTCACATTTTCCTCTCCCCCCTAATTCTCAAACTAAATCTGTTTCTAGAGCTGATATCATTTCATCTGTTAATGTGGATCTGTGCAACATCTCTGAATGGGGAGGTAGAAACTTGGTTAAATTCAAGAGTAATAAAACTCAGTATTTACCAATTACACTTTCCAAATTAGATGATCTTCCTCCAGTCACATTTCAGGACGCTATCATTCTTCCAGATACTAAAATAAGTATGCTAGGCCTCACCATTTCCTCTAACATGTCATGGAAGCCACACATCCAGAACATTACTAAAGCCGCGTCCCGAAATTTGGAATGCTGTACAGATGCCGTAGCTACTTCACTCCTGAGCAGATGATTCATTCGTCCTAACTTGGAGTACTGCTTTCATATCTGGGGTGGCTCTTCTTCTGTCCAACTTTTAGATAGGGTGGAATCAAAGGCATTTCGTCTTATTAACTCTTCTCCTTTTGTTGACAATTTTTCTTCCCTTTCTCTTCGCCGCAATATTGCTTCACTCTCTCTCTTTTACGGGTACTCTAACGGGAAATGTTCGGTGGATCTGGTATCCTGTGTACTGCCGGCAAAGCCGTGAGCTCGTAACACACGTCTTGCCCGCGGTGCCCACCGTTTCTCGTGGATGTCGGTCACACTAGAATAACCCGTTATAGTGCACCCTTCTTTCTTCACACAGCTAAACTATGGAATGCTCTGCCTTCTTCTGTGTTTCCATACTCATACAATCTGTCTCACTGCAAAACGCTGGTTTTTAGGCATCTTCGTAGTGTAGATTAATATAATCCTTTTGTTTTCTATTTTTAATTTATTTTTACTCATATTTTTTCGCCACCTAGGCCCCCCCCCCCTTTTCTTAATAGTTTAAGGTAGGGAAAGGATGGAAGGTGGGGAAAGGATGGAAGGCATGCTGGGGCTCAAGGCACAGCCAGACATGAAGGATAGAGAAGTCACGACAGATAGTAGTGGGGGGAAGGTTTGAGAAGAAGATTAATGATTTAAACAGAGGTGGGCGGCAACCTTGTTTTAGATATTACAGAGTTTGTTGGCTAACTAAGCTAACCTAGGATTTAAGATGACGTTGCACAATGGTCACTGATTGGCAATGACTAGTTTGATTTTACAATTACATGTTTATTAAAATCTTTTTACTGTATTACGTTATGGGCTAACTAGATTGTGACTTGTTTAATCTGAACTTATATCATCTAAGTTTTAATCTAAGGGGATCGTCGTGACGGATATAGATGGGTCGCGGATTGGGTTGTTGTAGTGCCGGCAGATTCCGTGGCCACCAGGGGTGGGGTCGCCCTCCGTTGATGTTTTCGCCGCGTAGGTGGTCTGGGTTGTAAGGGTCGTCCAGGAGCTTGGCCCAAACCTTCTTCCTTCGGCGATGGAACCTGACGTTGAGGGCCTCTGTTTTATTTCTCAGGTGGATGGTTTCCACTGTCTTCTGGTAGGGTGGCGCCTGGCCACTGGTTGACCTCAGACACTTGTTTTGGAAGCTCTGTAGTTGTTGTAGTCTGGTCTTCCCGAGTGCGACGAGTGGTATATGTGGGTACTCCAACACAGGCTTCACTAGCGCCTTGTACAGGTGGACTTGTAGCTTCTCAGGCATCAGTTTAAAGCGTTTTAATTTGGCGGCGGCGACTTTGGCTTTCTTTAGTCTGTCCTTCTCGAGTGAAATGATGCCCGTCCGAAAGATGATGAGGCCGAGCAGCCTGCCTTGCTTAGAGTATTCAATCTCTCTTCGTTGATCATCAATGACGCCGGCTTGAATTTGGCTATGGGTATGACCTCGAATTTCGTTTTGTTTGTTTTCTTTCCATTTATTTTCATACTCCGAGACAGCCTCTATTGCCCGAGCAGTGAGTCGGGCCATGCTTGCCCCGTTGTGGGTCGATGACCTGTGCTCGGGTGGGCTATTCCGTGTAAAAAAGAAAAGAAATCCATATGTGGCTCAGACCACTGTGATACAGATCATCGGCTCTTCGGATCAAAACTCTCCCTTCACATCGCCCAAAATTGCAAAAACAACACTCCACCGGAAGAGTCTTTATCACCAATTGACTGAAGTACCCAGAGGCAACACATGCCTCTAGAGAGCAGCTCAACGATGGGCTGATAAACATCCCAACAACAAATAACCCAAATCCGAGTACCTAATGGAGTATTCTCGACACTGTCACGACAAAAACCTGCAGAGAGACCCTTGGCCAGATAAAAAAACAAAACAAAAATACCAGTACTGTTTTGATAAAAATTATCAAGAAATCAATATACTTAGCGATGGTAAGTGTGTTGCTCTAACCGACTGGCAGAAGAACCCTCAGTCTTGGACCAAAGCTTGATACCTTTCACAAGAAGAAATCGGCAGCTCATGGCGCACTTCGTTATCTAAATAACGAACGGTTGAAAAATTAAGAGCGTAAAAAGCAAAAATTTCCAGAGCAACACAAGAATCGCGAATTTCTCAATTCCATTAAAACATTTTATTGCCCAATTACACATGGCACAATCCCCCTTCGGTCAGCCAATGCCAACTCTTTAATAGAGCACTACCATTCGCTGCTTAACCAAAACACCGATGTGGATGTCCTGACTACCCCATCAAGTCCCTCAGCACTCAGAGTTGATCCACCTCGGCTATCCTCCATCCCTGGATGAGGTAGATACCTAATCAAGCAGATGAATAATAACAAAGCTGTAGGGCCTGGCGGAATCCCAGTCAAGATGTATAAATCAGGAGAACCTCTGCTTACCAGCCATCTCCGGTCTCTCCTGGAGAATACATGGGAAAAGGAAGAAATCCACAAGCTCTTAAAGACGCCCCCATCATCAATATTTATAAGAACAGGTGGAGACCGGTAAGACTGTGGCAACTACAAAGGGATCTCACTGCTGTCCATAGCTTGCAAGATTATCGCCCGAGTCCTCCTCAACAGACTTCTTCCTGAGGTAGAAAACTTCCTCCCTGAATATCAATGTGGCTTTAGACAGTCTCATGGCACCACTGACATAATCATTGCTGGCCGCCAGATACAGGAAAAGTGCAAAGAATATAATCGTGACCAGTACATGGTCTTCATTGACCTTAACAAGGTCTTCAACTAGGTCACCAAGGAAGCCCTCTAGCAGACACTCAGTCGCTTTGGTTGCCCACAAAAATTCATCGCCATTGTGAGGCAACTCCGTGATGGCTTGAACGAACAGTGTCTTGCACAATGGTACCCAGTCTAAGTTCTTCTCCATCCAAACAGGGATAAAACAAGGATGTGTACCGACACCAACTCTCTTTTCCATTTTCTGGTGGCCTTCCTTACTCTTACTAGTGCCAATTTAGCTAGCCTGGTAGACATCCAGTACCTTTCTTCCTGGCAGGAAAAACGGAATCGGCCACTGTCATGAAAAGGAATGCCCTCACATATCTTTGCCCGCCCATACACACCGACGCCCACACATGCCTATTCCCATGTAAGAGACCGTTATGAGAACTGACCAGGATGCTTATAGCCCCTTCAAACCAGATGACCCAATTGTTCACCCTCTCAAGGAAAAACAGATGTAGGCTTCTATCAGGTGTCACGAGGATAACTCACGAGGATAGCCCAGCAACTGACGTGACTACGCCCATATCGTGAACTAACCAATAAGAAAGAAGGAGACCAGAAAAATCTTTGGAAAAAATGGGCTCTGATTGGACACTCAGAATGTGTTTTCGGCATCTGGAGAGCAATATTGGAAATACAGGCAGTTTAGCATTGGGTGTGATATGGTGGGGCGGTTTCTGGATGGGCCTGCAACGTATATTACTGAGAAGTGGTGGTTACAAGTGTTCCCTGAGGAATGCAGTGATGGGTAGGGAAACACCGGTAATACTGAAGTCCGTTTATTATGGATAACAGAAATACAAGTGGTGACTCGCGTGTGCCATGCACGGCTCACACAGTCAGACTGAGGCTGCCTTGCCATATGGCAGCCTCGGGGCAATGTTGCCACATGACGTGCAGTGTTGCCACTTGATGATATATATAAATGCTACTCGGCACAGTAGCTTATATACAGGGTTGCTACTCGGCACAGTAGCTTATATACATTACCTACAAGAAGTAGTAACGTGTATTTTTAATGTTTTTTTTTTGTAGTCGTACTGTTGTATAGTTAATCCCCCCCCCCCCACAATATCTCTGGTTAGAAATAGGACGAACACATATAACTTCATATATCGTCTTTGCTGAATAATTTTAACTTAGACGATATCTCTTTCTATTTCCCTTCTTAACTAATATATTAACCTAAAAGGGGTCCCCAGTAACAGCTGGATGGATACAAGAGCATGTACAGTCAAGTGACCCACCTTTAATCAACTCCAGTGCCGCCCCCTGGCTGAATAGAGTGTTATGAACCCCGCCACCAATTGTCATGATCTACCTACCCAGCATTACGAACCACGCCATCTATTGTCCTGATCTACCTACCCAGCACCACGAGCAACGCCATCTAGGGACGAAACACGAGTATGACTCGTCTTAGTTACCACTCCGGGGTTTCCCTTCTCCATATCCTGGTTGTTGCGTCACCTCCTCAAAGTCTTCTTTGTCAGCTCTAATTCGAGGAGAGAGCAGTACACTCTGGGAAGTGACCACAGGATCACCTATCCTGGAAACCTACGGCACAGTGACTACCTACCGTCTTCTACAATACTCAGCCTTACACGTCCACATGCTTTAGAATTATTGTATGTTGTATAAATATGTATATACTGTTGATGTTTAGGTTAAGTATGGTTAAGGGTAAATTATAGAACGCTGAATATTTTGTTTAGGGATTTATGGTACTTTATTATACACAACAAAAACTCTCATCCTTTGTCTACCCTTTTATAGTCCGATTGTCTTTGTTTTGTTTTTTTTGTTGTTGCCTGTTGGGATCTGGGTAGACTTTTAACTATATTCTAAATCCCCAACTCGTAACAAATGGCGACCGTGACAGGACACGACCTTAAGTGCCATATTTCTAAACCCCCTTGTTACTCCTTGTTAATTATTCCTCCCAGTCACTTCTGTTCACAATTGCTTTACGGTGGTTTAAAGTTTCCTTCATATGTGTGTGCATATATTGGTATTACCGTACAGTAAGAGTGACAGACGTAGGATATTAGGTTCCAAGTGTCATAAGGCTTACCTGTTATTACACGTGGCAGTCGTGTAGTAAGTCTTATCGAGTGTAGGGAAGAATCCGGATCTGTTTAATGCCGTACCCTCACTCCAGAGTAGGCTGTTCCATAGTCACTAGTTTAGGGTGAAGTGATATCTTGGGACGCCCCGCTCTACCAGGACCCCATAATTTTAAAGCCTCAATTATTGTTCTTCTCATTATCTCATTCGGGGTCAATAATCAAGTTACTCAAGGGTTGTTAATCCGGATCTTTATATAAATGCCGTAATACGCCCTTCCTCTTTCAAGTATCTCATGGTTGTTAATCCGGATCTTTATATTAATGCCGTAATACGCCCTTCCTCTTTAAAGTATCTCAGGGTTGTTAATCCGGATCTTTATATAAATGCCGTAATACGCCCTTCCTCTTTCAAGTATCTCAGGGTTGTTAATCCGGATCTTTATATTAATGCCGTAATACGCCCTTCCCCTTTCAAGTCTCTTATCCTTATCTAAGGATATTCTCAGAAGAACAATATTCATAAGTGTAATTTCCCTAGGTATAACTTGGGTAGTGTCCGGGACTTTCTGGTTATCCACTGCCGTGATATTTTCTAGGGTAATCCACTTATCTTATCTTTTGACCATTAATTAATTTATCTAGGTTTTCTTAACAATGGCCACCTCAGGATTTGTTAAACTTGGTAGTCCTGGAGGAGTGGAAGAGCAAGATACCATTTCACATTTTGAAGCATGTGGAGGAGCGTGGAGAGGTTAATTTAAGACGTGCGGCTGAGCTGGCTGATGAGTACACCTTGCTGGTGGAGTCACTGTGCCGTAGGGAACGTGGTACTTTCCGACATGTTAGGTCCTCCTCTGATGATAACCTTGGGGACGTGAGTGGTAGGTCGAAAGGTCCCACACCTACCCCCCCTGATGCAACCAAGTTTTATTGTTCTTACTGTAAAACCCAGGCCATACGATCCAGTCTTGTAAACACCCAAAGTGTCGAATTGCTAAAAGTAGTTCCCTGGATCCCAAATCCAAACCAATAGCAACCACCAATGTGGAAAGGCCCCATCAGGATCTCTTCTCTTCATTCACCTATGAGGGAAAAATTTCAATCATAGAGGGGTCTCGTTCTTTCCCTATTCGTATACTACGTGATACGGGCGCAGCACAATCTATCCTCCTGTTTAACGTCATTCCTGATATATCTACCGCATTTACTAATGAGTGTTCTAATTTCAGATCTCTCATCCCATTCTTCCTATCCTTTAGCTAAAGTGCACCTCCAATGTCCCTTGATTACTGGGGAAGTGCAAATAGCCATTAGGAAAGACCCAATGCCTGTATGCGGCATTCATTTATTATTGGGTAATGACTTGGTAGGAGATCTAGTGGTTCCTAACATAAAGACAGTCGACTCTCCCTTACCTGTCAACTCCACCACTGAATTTAAAGAAACTATTCCTCATCTTTTCCCATCATGTGCTGTCACCCGTTCACAGAATGTGCGAAATGGGCCCTCTTCATCTAAAACCACCTCCAATAACTTCCTACCCACAGAAGATCTGTACAATAAGACCATTAGTACGGATGAGCTCATTAAAGCCCAACAATCTGATCCATCTTTGTTCAAACAGGTGATGAAAGACCTCAGTGTGGACCATTGTACATCTTCGGCTTACCACCCACCGTCCCAAGGTTGCTTGGAACGGTTCCATCAAAACTTTCAAGTCAATGCTAATAAACCATCTCCCCTCAACAATATAGTCCATACTCCTGATCGCAGAAAAGATTCACAACTTGTTCACATTAATCTCGTGAAACTTTACCATTCCAGGCAGTCAGAGGAAGACATCCCAGAGGCTATAAGCCAACCTGTATTGCATGCGGTTTTGTCAGGGCCGGAGCCGGAGACAGATGACATGGATCTATTGGAGAATTTAGACTTTCCTCTACCTAAAGAAAACCCTGCTAACAGTCACATACTCAACCACTTGGATGAGTATTTTTCTGTTCTGAATCCATCTCAAGCAAAAGATCTCACTAAGTTATTATGAACATTTCCTAAAGTCACGTCAGACCTCCCAGGGTTTTGCAATACACTTTAACATGATATTAAGCTAATCTCAGATGATGTACAACCCATTAGGCACTCAGCATATCGACTGAATCCACAAAAAAAGAGATTATGAAAAAGGAGGTAGATTTTTTGTTAAAACATAACTTAGCTGAGCCTAGTACCTCCTCCTGGGCTTCACCTTGCCTTCTCATTCCAAAACCCGATGGCACTTTTCGTTTCTGTACCGATTATCGTAAAGTGAACCAGGTCACTGTCTCAGACTCCTACCCTTTACCTTTGATTGAAGATATAATAGACAGCATAGGCTGTGCAAAATTTATCAGTACCGTGGACCTGTTGAAAGGATATTATCAAGTGGGACTCACCGATAGGGCAAAAATAATCTCGGCATTTATAACTCTATTTGGTCTTTTTCAATATTTGGTTATGGCGTTTGGCTTTTCTAATGCTCCGGCCACATTCCAGAGGGCCATCAACTACCTAATTCAGGACCTAGGTGGGACGTTCGCCTACCTGGATGACCTGGTGGTGGTGTCGGACGGCTGGGACGAACATCTGGTGCTTTTGGAGATACTGTTCGCACGACTGCAAGAGATTGGATTCACCATAAACCTGGCTAAATCTGCTTTTGGCCGGGCCTCAGTGACTTACCTGGGACATATCGTTGGGCATGGTATGGTGAGACCCAAGGACGCAAACGTTAAAGCCATCTTGTCCTTCCCCACTCCAAGGACGAGGAAGGAACTCGTGTGCTTCCTGGGGATGTGCGGCTACTACCGTCGGTTCTGCCGTAACTTCTCCAGCGTGGCCGGACCCCTCACAGACCTTACCAGTTCTGCGGTCCCTTACATCTGGAACCAGAGGTGCGACCAGTCTTTCCACCGCCTCAAAGCCTTCCTTGCCTCCAAGCCTGTAGTCCACCCCCCTGACTACACCTTGCCCTTCCATCTGCAAATCGACGCTGGCGGTGTCGGAGTGGGGGATGTGCTCCTACAACCCGACCCAACCACTGATGTCCTTCACCCTGTGGCATACTACTCCGCCAAGTTGAAAAAACATCAGACCAACTACTCGACCATAGAGAAGGAGGCCCTGGCTCTGGTGTTGGCAATAAAGAAGTTTGAATGTTACCTCCAGTCTTGCCCACAAACAACCCTAGTCTTCACCGACCATAACCCACTCACGTTCATCCAAACCAACAAGACCTCCAACCAGCGAATCCTCCGCTGGGCTCTCCTCACCCAGCCCTATAATCTACAAGTCCGGCACATAAAGGGGGTGGACAACATGATTGCGGACTCCTTATCCCGAGCTCCAGTGGAAATGCAGCAGCTACTCTCCAGACGCACCAGGTGATCACCTCCTTCGCGCCCGCGCTATGGAGGTCTTTGGAGGGGGGGTGTGTTACGAACCCCGCCACCAATTGTCATGATCTACCTACCCAGCACTATGAACCACGCCATCTATTGTCCTGATCTACCTACCCAGCACCACGAGCAACGCCATCTAGGGACGAAACACGAGTATGACTCGTCTTAGTTACCACTCCGGGGTTTCCCTTCTCCACATCCTGGTTGTTGCGTCACCTCCTCAAAGTCTTCTTTGTCAGCTCCAATTCGAGGAGAGAGCAGTACACTCTGGGAAGTGACCACAGGATCACCTATCCTGGAAACCTACGGCACAGTGACTACCTACCGTCTTCTACAATACTCAGCCTTACTCGTCAGCCATCTCAGCTCCGCACTTAAGTATTTGTAATCTTGTATTGCCTCCCCACGTCCACATGCTTTAGAATTATTGTATGTTGTATAAATATGTATATACTGTTGATGTTTAGGTTAAGTATGGTTAAGGGTAAATTATAGAACGCTGAATATTTTGTTTAGGGATTTATGGTACTTTATTATACACAACAAAAACTCGCATCCTTTGTCTACCCTTTTATAGTCCGATTGTCTTTGTTTTTTTTTTTTTGTTGCCTGTTGGGATCTGGGTAGACTTTTAACTATATTCTAAATCCCCAACTCGTAACAAGAGTAAGTAGAACAGCATATATTATACCGCGACCATTACTGAACTTCAGTTTGCCAACAACATCACATTCGTTACTCACACTGAACGCCACCTACAGGAGATCGTGATCACCTATGCAAATGCACACTTCGGCCTTGAGAAAAATTTACGTAAGACTGAGATTCTCTTTCATCCTGCCCCTGTTTCTGCCACACCTCCATCCATCCAGGTTAACGGTATTACCCTCTCTAATGTAACCAACTTTCAGTACTTTGGCTCCAACCTGTCCACCACCACGGATATCGATGAAGAGATTCAACATCAGATCAGATGTGCATCTAAAGCCTTTGGCAGACTCCGTGCCAATGTCTTCAGCTGTAGGGAACTGAAATTATCTACAAAGCTGCATGTATATCAAGCAGTCGTCCTCCTCACCCAACTGCATGGCGCCAAGATATGGGTCACATACAGGTTACACCTCAACACTTCAAGGTACTTGAAAATTTTCACCAATGTAGCCTACGTTCCATCCTCCGAGTTCGCTGACACCAACTATAGTAGCATCGAGGCTACCATTATCTAAGAACAACTACGTTGGACTGGCCATGTTACCCGCATGTACGACATTAGACTGCCAAAACTGCTACTTTGTAGTCACCTAACGAATGGTAAACGCAATACTGGCGGGAAACCTAAAAGGTATAAGGATAGTCTTAAGACAAACCTGAAAAAAGTGCCAAATCAATCCCGTCACCTGTGAGAAGATAACTGCACACTGTAACGCTTGGAAGAGCACCACAGGAGAAGGTGTCAAGACGAGTACTATCGAGTTAACCCAACTGCTTACCGAGGCAGACAAGCGCCAAAACCGGAAAGACGCTGCCGCCACACCTCCTGCACTAGATGTAGCCTCCACACGTGCAACATCTGTGGACGTCCTTGCCGGTCCCATATCGGCCTGTCAATTCACCTCAGAGTGCACCAACGAAAGTGACATCCGTAATACCTCGTATCATTGTGTAATAGCTGGGTGATCGTCTTAATCGATTCCGAGTGACAGGGAATTATTATTATTAGTAGTAGTAGTAGTAGGCGGCAAGCGCTTCGTGGGTGTGGTGGTGTCCTTCCTGAACTAAAGTGTTATTGGAGGGGACATATTCAGAGTGTGGGAGAGGGAAATTCACAGTGTGTCGGCGAATATCAGATGTCACCCTAAGGATTGTCACCGAAGGTTCTTTTCATCCCTTACGGCATTAATCGCAAATATTCCGTGTGTTCACCGGCGATCACCAAGCGAGTTGAGTGCGCTTGGTGGGACGGCTGGAGCAGGTGCCAGGTGCCGTTGATAGGCTTTACGGGGTGTAGACAGACTCGGCCCATGGGGCCAAGTGTTCTACGCTTGCCGTCGCCCACAAGTAACGGTCACTTCATGTAGTGACAGCCGACCAAGGAGATATAACTAATCTTACATCAGTGCGACCATAGAAATGGTGGTTATTTCTGCCGATATAAACATGTGTCATGTGACAATTTGTTCCCAGTGTATTACTGATATGTGGATTGTCCTGGCCCAGCGCTAGTAAGGCGTGCAATGCTCCTACTACCCGACAGCCTGTCACCTCTCCGCTCTTTCCTCATAAGAACTAGTTTCTTCTTCTGTATGGGACCAAACAGGTACCCAAAAGCAGGCGATGGTTTTTCCATCAATCAGGAGCCATCTAATGACTCGTGTTCTTACTAGTTGCCACCAGGTAACTAGTGGTTTGGGGGTCGTGTGGAGTAATCCACGCAGATAAAGGTGACAATGCAGTGTATTTACATGGAAGTGTGACCCTTCTCTGTTATACCTCCTCCTCGAAGTCCATCGTAGTCGTAGAAGGAGATGGGACGCCGACACTTAGAAGGGGTCACAAGTGCAATGCAAAACGTTTATGGACAATGAGGTCGGTCTGCTTCCCGGGTTAACATATCTGCTGAGATGTTGTTTTCTCCTTTGATGTGGTTGATCTTGATACTGTACAAAAAGACTGTTTGAAGAGGGCCCATCGCAGAGTATGTTGATTACTGTGTCTTGCCTTCTCGATGAAGATGAGTGGATTATAGTCTGTAAAGACCTGAACATAATGAGTAGGATGTTGGAGATAACACTCAAACTTCTAAAGGGCAGACACCAGGGCTTAGTCGAGAAATAACAGACTGGATGAAGTACCCCATCAGAACCATCCAGTTGCAGAAGGACTGCTCCTAAGCCTTCACCTGAGGCGTCCACTTGGAGTGTAAAGGGCTTATTGAAGTCTGGAGACTTGAGAACAGGATCGCTTGCTAGCAACTTCTTTAGTTGGTTAAAGGCTTTTTGAGAAGCTTGATCCCACTGAAATGGGACTTTCCCGCTGGTAAAAGACGTCAGCGGAGCATCTACAGATGTGAAATTCTTGCAGTACCTCCTATAATATCCCGCCATTCTAAGGAATCTCAAAAGGGACCTGCGGGTTGTGGGCATTGCAAAGTTGAGGATGCCATCGACGTTGGCAGTTTTGGGTCGAAATCGTCCTTGACCCACGATGTACCCAAGGTATGTGATGGTGGCCTGGCCGAATTGGGACTTCGCCAGATTGATAGTCAGGCCTGCCTCGTCCAAGCGCTGTAGGAGAGCTCGAAGACGGGCGATGTGAACATCCCACGTATCTGAAATAACTACCAAATCATCTAGGTATGAATAAGTGCCTTCAAGACTTTCTATTATGTTGTTTATACAGCGTTGAAATGTGGCAGGAGCGTTAGCCATCCCAAAAGGCATAACCTCATACTGAAAGTTTCCAAATGGCATACAGAAGGCTGACATTAATTATGCTCTATCTGTTAATCCAATCTGGTAGTATCCTTTCTGTAGGTCGATCTTAGTAACATACTTGGCTTGACCTACGGTATCAACAAGATCGTCAATTAATGAGAGAGGATAAGTATCTGGCACAGTTAGTGAATTTAATTTACAAAAGTCTGTACAAAACCTTGTTTCACCTCCCTCCTTTGGGACCAGTAGGGAAGGAGAAGCCCATGGGGAGGAGCTGGGTACCACCAGATCTTGCTCCAACAGATTGTCAACTTCGTCCTTCATCTTGACCTTCTCCTCTGGACTAAGTCGGTAAGGATTCTGTCGTATAGGAGTGGTGTTAGTATTGAGTTCGATATCATGGAGAACATTATGACCTCTACCTGGACCATCTCTGCATAAACCTGAGTTATCTTGCAGTATTTTAATAACATCCGCCTGCTCTTGAGCGGTCAAGTTTGGTAAGTATTCTTTAGTGTTGTTTATTATATAAGAGTTTTCTTTCCTGCTTTCTACAATAGGACTATCCTCCCCAACCAAATCTATGTCCTCAGCAGAGAACGCCTGGTTGGTGAAGACAGGTCTCTCACCCGAGTCACCCTGAGGATTCCTGCTGAGATACAAAATTCATTAAGTTAAGATGTACTAATTGAGAATCCTTTTTATGGTCAGGAGTTAGAACAACGTAGTTTACTTTATTTAAGTGATGAGATACTTTATAAGGGCATTAGTTTTTACATTTGAGGGGTTAGCCTGGAATAGGCAAATACAGTAATATTTCATCTCCAGAATTGAATTTACGGATTTTAGCCTTTCGATCATAAATACTTTTCCTCTTACTTTGAGATTTCAGAAGTTATTTGATGCGATTTATCTTACTTTACTTAGTTTGAATTTATGATTGTCAAGATATTGACCAACATTCTGATTAGGAATATCTGCAACTTGACAAAACCATTGTTCTTTTATGACTTTAAGGGGTCCTCTTACTTGACGACCATACAACATTTCAA
Organism: Homarus americanus; assembly: GCF_018991925.1. Taxonomy (NCBI): domain Eukaryota; kingdom Metazoa; phylum Arthropoda; class Malacostraca; order Decapoda; family Nephropidae; genus Homarus; species Homarus americanus. Next base: position 5,811,785 of record NW_024734940.1, on the reverse strand, counting down.
AAGGTGATAATCCAAGTGATTCTTGTCGGCATTCTCTAATTGCAAAGAGCATGAAATGAATTCCTTCGTCCCAATCAGCTTTTGTGTCAAGACAAAATCTGCCATGAATTTTACTGTTTGATGGTGTCTTTCTAAGGAACCTTGTGGCTGGGTATGATATGCCAATGACAAAGTTTGTTTTATGCCAACTCCGATAACACTTTGGAGAAAAGGCCACTTGTGGAGCGGGAGGAATAACCTGATTGCGCTTCTCAACTAGTTGGCAAGAATGACAAGTGTTGATAAAGTTAGCCAATTGTTTCTTCATACCTGGCCAGAAAAAATCCTGACTAAGTTTGTTAGAGGTTTAACATATCCCCAAGTGACCATTTAAGGCATCACGAGCCAGTTCTACGAGCTGTACTCTAACAGAATAGGGTACCACTATTTGATGGACGTCGGCCCAGGAATCATCATCCTTTAAATATCCTGGGCGATATTTTCTCATTAAGACATCATCTTGATAGTATACACAATGGACTTTAACAATATTTGACTTGGGTGCTGCTATATGATGAAATATGGTAAGCGAAGTATCCTCTTTCTGAGCTTTAATTAAGTTTTTCCTGGTCATAACCTGGCTGGGGAGATCTAGTGATGGTGCTTAGACGATATAATTGTGGATGTTCATTCTCCAAGCCCTGAGTAGGACTCTCCGTCAACGGTTCATCAACCACTATTAGGTGGGGAACAATAAGTGAACAAGCTAGATCATTACCCAGTAGAAATGTAACATCTGCTACGGGCAGCTTCACTCTCACTCCCACCTTCACCATTCCCTTCAACAAGTCACAATCAAGGCAAACTTCGGCAAGTTTTACTGATTAATAAGAGGATAAGTCTTCCAAAAGCATTTTCTCTCCTGTAATATTTTCCTAATTCCAGGGAGAGCACTATGTACTATTAAGCTTTGAGCACCTGCAGTATGTTTACAGGAAATCTTTTACCATCCTTTGAAAGTGAAATTTTACCCTTGGATATAAAAAAAAAAGAAGATCTTTCCGAGAATCGTTGACTTTGGCTACAATCCTAACAGACTTAGTTTTTGAGGTGGTAGCTTAGACTTCAGTCTTTACATTAGGTTTTGAAGGTTCCAAGTGTTCCCTGAAGAAGTCAGTGATGGGTAAGGAAACACCAGGTAACACTGAAGTCCATTTATTAACGGATAGGAGAAATACAAGTAGTGACTAGCGTGTGCCTTGCATGACCCACGGAGTCAGACTGAGGCTGCATTGCCATATGGCAGCCTCGGGGCAATGTTGCCACATAACACATGCAGTGTTGCCACGTAATTACATACATAGATGCTACTCGGCACAGTAGCTTATATACAAGGTTGCTACTCAGCACATTAGCTTAGATACATAACCTACATCTCCCTCCCCACAGACGCTCATAGTCTTTGTCTTGAGCGGACTTCTTAGTCCTAAGTCGCTCCGAGCGTCGAGGTGCACTGTGGGGCGGATCCTCGTGAGGTTTAGGGGACTCGTCCTCGGTCAGGGGGCCAGCAGGAGGGGGTGGGACTGGCCGGAGGAAGCGGCGGTTCCTCCACCAGACACGGCCGCTCGGCATCCTGACCTTGTAGTCCCGCGACTGGCCGACGCCCATCACTATGTCCACCTTGTCCTAACGTGTCGTCGTCGGGTCCTGGACGCGGACAAGGGCACCAATCTCCAGCGGCTGAAGAGGGCGGGCACGGTCGTCATACCAAGCCTTGGCGTCCTGGGCACGTGTAGCAGCATGGCGGTCGCAGCTCTCGGCTCTGGTTTGCCACTCCTTCGCAAAGGCCTTGGCGTGTGCAGCGAACGCAAGAGCGGAGAGGGTGACCATACAGGATCTGGGCAGGGTAGCGTCCTGTGTGGGTGGGAGTATTACGTAACTCCAGGAGTCCTTTGTCAAACGCCTCACAGTCTATGTTGAGTGAAGGGGCCACCTTGAGGATGAGGTGCTTGACTGTCTTGACCGCAGCCTCAGCATGGCCGTTTGACTGAGAGTAGTGGGGTGTTGACACGATGTGGCGGACCCCCCAACGCTCCAGGAATTCTGTGAAGTCTCAGCTGGTGAACTGTGGCCCACCGTCCGTCTGCAGACGTACGGGGACGCCCAGGTCACGAAAGAGGTGCCGGAAGTGGCGAATGGTGGCCGCGGACGTCGTGTCCGAGCCACAGATTACCACCACAGGCCAGCCAGAGAGTCGGTCGGCGACAACTAGGAAATGTTTCCCAGCTGTGCTGAAGAAATCAGACGACACGGATTCGAAGGGCCTGGTGGGTTCGTCGTCGCACAAGAGAGGCTCCTGCTGTTGACTGGGCTGCATGATCTGGCATGGCTCACAGGCACGGACCGTATTGACGATATCCGCGTTAATGCCGGGCCAGTACACAGCCTGCCTTGTGCGGCACTTGGTGGCCTCTGCTCCACGATGGCTGTCGTGTAAGCGGGCCAGAACGCGACGACGGAGAGCTGCAGGGACGACCACACGGGCACCATACAGGACGAGGTCCCCATCTGCGTAGAGGTCCTCACGTATCTTCCAATACGGGCATAGGGTGTTGTGGAGGTCAAAACGGTCGTGAGGGAACCCAGTCCTCACACTCTCCAAGAGCAGAGTATAGGAGGGGTCTTCGCGTGCCGCGGTCTGTAGTTCCTCAAGGGCCAGATCGCTGTCGGGTGGCGACACTGAGGCCTGGGTGCTGGCGAGGGACTGTACGGCCTGCAAAGTGACGATGTTGCTGACGGAGAAACCGGCCTCGGTGCTGAGCATTTTGTCTTCAGGTGTCGGGCGGCTGACAGGGGGAGCGGGAGAGGGCATCCGGGATGCACAACTCCTTACCTGCGCGCCAAGCCGCGGTGAAGACGAAGGACAAAATCTTCTCCTTCAGGCGCTGGAGGCGGGGATTCTCGATGGCGTCCAGCGAATAGTGGTTAAGAATGGGGACCAAGGGCCTGTGGTATGTGATGAGGTCGAAGTGCTGTAGGCCAATCAAGTAAAACTTGCACTTCGATAATGCCCATACCACTGCCAGCAGCTCCAGCTCGATGGTAGCGTAGCGAGACTCAGCATCGGTGAGGAAGCGAGAGCCACACTGTATGAGCCGGTACTTTCCTCCACCGTGATCTTGGAGAAGGGCGTAACCAACCCCGTACAGGCGCGAGGCTTCTGTCTGGAGGACGGTGGGGAGCGCTGGGTCGAAAGTAGTGAGGATAGGTGGACTTGACAGGGTCTCCTTCACCTTATGAAAGGCGAGGTCGTGGTCAGGGGTCCACGTGAAAGTCCTCTTGGGGCTCATCAGGGGGCGGAGAGGCCCGGCAGCGGCGGAGACATCAGGAGAAATGCTGCCAGCTGGTTCACGAGGCGCATGAAAGACCTGAGATCCGTAAGGTTGGCAGGTTTTGCAAAGCCCGCTATGGCGCGAACTTTCTCCTGGTCCGCAGCAATGCCATCCCTTGCAAGTCGGTAGCCGCAGAAAGACACTGCAGGTGCGGCCAAGACGAACTTCTCGGCATTCAGAGTGATGCCGTGCGTCCTACACCTGGTCAGTACCTCGTCGATGCGGCGAAGATGCGTCAGGTAGTCCTCATCGTAGAGGAGGACGTCATCCACTACCTTCACGCAGTTGGTCACGCCTTGAAGTGCCATGTCACCACGGAGACAGAAGGCGTACCCAGTAGCAGCGAATCCCATAGGGCCACGGCAGTAGCGGAAGCGTCCGTAAGGCGTGATGAAAGTGGTCAGTGGCTGATCCTCCTTCTTCAGTGGGATCTGACAGTAACCACAGAGGGCCTCCATTGTCGAAAAGGACCGTACCTTCGGGTCCACACTCCATATAGCTGCAAAAGGAGTGGGTGAAGGGTGGGCTGGACGGGACACCTGGCTGTTAAGCTTAGACAAGTCGGTAGTAATCCGCACTCCACCGTTAGTCTTAGCCACAGCGACTAGAGGGTGGCACCAAGGGGACGGGTGGTCACCAATGGGTACGATGACACCCTGGGCCACCATGGGATCCAGTTCCTTCTTGACTGAATCCCTGAAGGCGAGAAGGATCAACCGGGGAGTGTGTATGGCAAACGGCTGCGCATCTTCCCGAAGGTGTATCCTCATAGGCGAACCCGCCATAGCCTTCAGTGGCGCGGTCCATAGGGCCTCCTTCGTCACCAGCACTTCCGAGTACTCCTTCAGGAAGTAGGCCCTTGCGGCTAAAGGAGACGTCTCGCTGTGAAGAGGAAGTAGCCGTGACTTGGGTGGAGGCGGGGCGGGAGTGGATGCGGGTTCTGAGCAGCTCTGTGCGGCAGCGCCAGGAGCGTCGCTCATTGACTCATGCACCCTGCTGGCGGTGTACCGAGAAGCACGGATCTGCTCAGGAAAGTCTCTGGGTACCATGCCTAACTCCATGCAGTGCTCCCACGACAACAAGGGTGTAGCAAGAGTAGGCTGCACGTCCATCCATCCGTGACACAACCTGTCGCCGTAGGTGATCTCTGCTTGAAAGGAGCCCACAGCGTCCCGCATCTGGGAACCGTCCGCATAGTAGTACAGCAGCTGCGGCGGTGGTCCCAGGTCGCGTTTGGTGAGGCCCAGTTTCTGGAGGTGCTTCATGTCTATCACCGTAGTATCAGCACCGGTGTCAGGAATCACCTCGATGTGACTCGCCACATCACCGTGTGTGACGGCGACGTGGATGGTAGGGGAAGGGGTAACCCTGAGGCGTGTGGTCGATTTCACCCTCCTGATGTGACTCAGCTGCTGCTTGGGGCTGCGTGGCCCATCTGAAGGGGGCTGCGTGCGAACCACCCCGAGGGAAGTGCGCTGCTTTCCTCCTCGTCTCGGGCTTTTGGGCTTGGGTTAGCGGCAGCACTTGTCGTAGTGTCCATAGCGACCGCAGGCCTGACACTTGTGGCCTCGTGCAGAGCACCTGTCTGTGTTAGACCAGTGGCCCTTACGGTCACATCCACGACACAGTGCGTCGGCGGCCGGGCATGTCTTGGGGCCTTGCTGCTTTCCACAGCTGTCACAGGAAGCACTAGGCGGAGGCGTGGAAGAACGTGCGGCAGCCTTCACGTTGTTGGCCGCCTTCTTACCCTTCTTGTACTGTGAGATAGCTCTCACAGCAGGTGGGGCCCATAAGGCAGAGGTGGCACACTTGGTGGCCTCGTATGACCGACATTCAGTCACTACCACCTGGAGTGTGGAGGAAGTGTCCAGGGGGATGAGTCGCTGCACCAACTCTTCTTGCCTGACACCTGTTAAGATCCCGTGCTTGATCCAGACGTCCTCACATTCCTGGCTGTGCGCCTTGCAGACGTCGATCTCCTCCGATAAACTCTTCAAGCGTACAAAAAAGTTGTCAAAGGATTCATTCTCCGCCTGCTTGCAGCTGGTGAAGGCGCGGCGATGCAAAGCCTCGTTATTCAGACCTTTAACATGCTCCTGTAAAAGGTCGAGCAAATCCGTCACTGAAGACGTAGAATCGGGAGGCACTTGCAATGTGTGCTCCAAAACTCTCTGGGTCTCCAGCGACAAACACATCCGCAGTTGGATGAGCTGTTTGTTTGGAGGTATGCTATCAAGGTCCACCATCATGGAGTAATCTGTCCACAGCCGCCTCCACTCACGAAAAAGCTGAAACGTGACTTCTGGTGAGAGGGCGGGTGGGGGTTGAACAGATGTCTTGGGAGCTGTTGGAGTAGCAAGAGTACCTGGAGGACGCTGGTGTGGTGGAGGAGGGAGGGTACTGGCGCCTTGGTGCACGCTACCTGCGAGTGAGGGAGGGTGGGTTAAAGCCAGGGTTGCCAATATTGCATAGAGGAAGCCTTTTCCTCCTCTCTTCGTATCTCCTCCCTCTGAAGTTCCATCTCTCTGTGTCTCTCGTCCCTGTCGTCCATCCACCTCAGAATTGTGGCAATGTCTGTCGCTGGAGGTGGAGGATGAGAGGCAGTGAGTGCAGAAGCTCCATCTGCGCCCGGTAGAGGGGAAGGTGGGTTGTCGTGTCTCCCAACTTGACGTTGTCCCTTCTTACCGCCCATCTTAGTATGCTTGAACTGCACAGTTTAGTGTATAAAGTGGCGCCTCATCAGCTCGAACCACATATATATGACGTAAACAGCGCAGAAATAATGCATAGAGTCCACTGTTCTGTCCGTGAGTGCGTGCGTGCATGTGTGTGTGTGTGTGTGTGTGTCTGAGAGAGCAGATCGTGGTGGCCTTAATGCGGGTGGCTAGAGCCACCGCGGAGGTGAGAACATCAGTGTCTCCCCGGATGTCACATGAGAAGGGTGTACGCCTGCGTGCTCCGTGGGTACCACAAAAACAGGCTAATGCTCAACTCTCAGCTCTAGACACACTAATACACTGACACTAACACTGCCACCATCACTAAAACGCACTGTGACGGCGCAACACTGCACGTCGCGGCAAAACACAACGCAACACAACACAACACACTAAGAGTCGACGCACACATCGCCGGCAGTCGGCATTTTTCACAACACTTGTAAGTCCACAAATCATACTCACTGCGCCATGAAGGTTCCAAGTGTTTCCTGAAGAAGGCAGTGATGGGTAGGGAAACACCGGGTAACACTGAAGTCCATTTAGTAACGGATAGCAGAAATACAAGAAGTGACTAGCGTGTGCCTTGCATGACCCACGGAGTCAGACTGAGGCTGCATTGCCATATGGCAGCCTCGGGGCAATGTTGCCACATAGCACGTGCAGTGTTGCCACGTAATTACATACATAGATGCTACTCGGCACAGTAGCTTAGATACATAACCTACAGGTTTGACAAGTATAATCTAAAATATTACATCCTGGTTCCGAACAACGAGATACATGGTGACCGTCTTTACGACAGTATGAACAAGTCACAGGTTTGTTAGCATTAGCTGTAAGGTTCAACATGTCAATTTTAGTCCCAAGGTTTTTTCCTGAGGGTGACTTTACAATATTCGGCTTCTTATTCTCCCCCTTAAACCTGTGCACTAAAGTGTATCTATCGGCCAACTGTGCTTGCTTCATCAAATCTTTTTCACCCTTGTCTTCTAAATAAGCCATGATATTAAAGGGAATTCGTCTTTTGAATTCCCCAGAGGCCATTAGATTGACAGGTCATCAAAAGTGCTAGTTTGAGTTGTCTTAAACCACATTTAAAAATTACGTAAATTCTCAAAGCAAATTGAACGTTTATCATGTGAAAAAGTTTAGGAAATTTCGGAAAGTTTGACGGAATGATTCTGGAGTTATAGCACAAGCATTTAAGATAGTGTCTTTGACAAACTCGAAATCAGAATAATCCTTTAGACTATTAAAGACTTGTGCTGCTTTTCAAGTGAACTTATTCTGAAGTAGGCAAATCCACTAATCCTTGGGCCACTTATAGTGGGGAGCTGTACGCTGAAACAAACACATTGAAGACTCCGGATCTGATTCATCAAAATTAGGTACTAAATTTACATTACGGGACCAATCAAAGTGAGTTTGAGTTTCTCTTTTGGCTTGGTTTTAGATTTCAATTACTCTCAATTCATGTTCTTTTTCCTTTTCTCTTTCAATTCTCTCCCCTTCTCTTTCAATTATCCCCCTTTCAAACTTCTATCGTTCAAATAATAAATTTTCTCTTTCAAGGTCAACTTAGGATTTAGCTTCCACACATTATCTCCGGTGTCTCCAGTTGAAAAGGAGAACCTACCACATTGTATATTAAGTCCCCAGGAGTAGTAATGAGTCTAACAGCTTCTTCAGGAAGTAATCCTTGGACAACTAATTCTTTTAATCTGTCTTTACGCAAACTTGTCGAGACTGCACCTTCGAGTTTGTCACCAGTAGGATTAGCTATGAAATCATCAATATCGAATCTACACATGATTAATGATTATTGATCAAGTAATTTCACACTTACTTAAAAATCTTTGTCTTTTTGGAATAAGAGGAATTCCCTTTCAAACCGCTTGCATATACTATTCACTTTATCATAAAGTACACCAATATTAAAGATTAGTAATTCATAGATGAGAGGGCCCTTAGTCCACTATCGTAAGGGGAATCTGTGTAAAACGGCGCTCAGTAAGCATCTTTTACCCAAATAAATACTGCTTAGAGGAAGAGAGGTGTAACATAAGCTACAAGTCTACTCAGAGATGTGCCCTGCTCCAAACCCCGAGTAAATGTTCTAATTACCCAGAGATTTCAGCCGCCCTTTATGCTTGGTAATAAACCCTGACTCGTTTATTACAAAAGGGAAATGTCAATAAACCCCAAGCTTACGCTGTTTGGTGAAATAATTTCACAGGTGCAAGCATTCCGTATCCCTTACCATTATTGTGACTAATGTCCAATTTAAGCACTAGAGGGTATGATGAACTAGTGTTAACCAAAATTACACAAAAATTCGTATTAGAGCTAACTGACTCCACGTCAGGGCTTACATGTAAGGGGCTTACTCTCGTTATTGACAGTTTTGACAAACTAATGGGGAAGAAACGGCTCTTATTCAATGTAAACATTCGTGGCTACAACCACATCTGAATTAGTTTACTTGGATCTTCCAAATATTACAATGTTATGAATATGAAAACTATTACTTAACACACTACAACTGTATAAGTGATTTATCAACTTAAATGATTGGCCAAATCACTCACTACCTCTGACTCCAAGTGTATTTACAGGACGCTTAACATTATGTAAACAACCATATTAAGTCAATGCACTGTAAACATATCAGAAAAGTGTAAGCAGATAAATATAACTTGGACTACTAACAGAACCAGAAATATTACATAATACCCACTAAATACTGTCCTGTACTGTCGTCGTGTAACTTCAAGTTTTACTTCAGAGTTGAAACAGTAATACGGAAGTAATTAATATAAAACAAGGTGAAACTCAATACAAACAGTAAGTGAACAATTATCTCCAAGGACAGGCAACTCATATGCTACAGAACTGAGCAATCAAGAAGACAAATGTCTTAAGTTATTTTACTTTAACTTTAAATTTTATTTTAAACTAAAAATTTAAATGGTTTCTTTACCTCTGTGTGTCTAGGGACTTTTGGGCTGAAATGATTTAGTTATAATACTCATGCCCCATTACGTAACAAACGACAATCTGTTTGTATTGTGATCTTTTCTAGTTATATTTTACTGTAGGTTTAGTTATTATAGCATTACTTTGCTTAAATTTATATTTTATACCACACTCATGGTTGACATGACAGTACCCAGCACAGTATAACTAGCAGGAAATGAAAATATGCAAGTGATTTTTAAATAATATTCTTAAAACAAGAATATATATATATATATATATATATATATATATATATATATATATATATATATATATATATATATATATATATATATATATATATATATATATATATATATATATATATATTTCATTAGCCCAATAAAGCACGCAGACTTCTACATGCAATCAACACCTCAACCTGCCAGGATTCGGAATCCTGGCGGGTTGAGATGTTGATTGTATGTAGAAGTCCGCGTGCTTTATTGGGCTAATTAAATATATATGGATCCTCGTGTTTCGAAGCCGGATTTGGTAAAACGTTACTCTGACCACCTGTGTGATACGGGTAGTCCCCATTAGAAGTTCACGGCGCCATAAGCTCGTTGAACAGGCTTTGTGTGAAATATAACAGAGTCTAGGACTGCTTTTAGTATCCTGGTGGTCCAGAGGTAGCGTTCCCCGGTCACAGTCATGGGCTCGTGGGCCATGGGTTCGAATCCCGGCGGGTTGAGGTGTTGATTGTATATATATATATATATATATATATATATATATATATATATATATATATATATATATATATATATATATATATATATATATATATATATATATATATATATATATAAAAAAATATATATATATATATATATATATATATATATATATATTTATATATATATTGTTACGAGTTGGGGATTTAGAATATAATTAAAAGTCTACCCAGATCCCAACAGGCAACAACAAAAAAGAAAACAAAGACAATCGGACTATAAAAGGATGCGAGTTTTTGTTGTGTATAATAAAGTACCATAAATTCCTTAACAAAATATTCAGCTTTCTATAATTTACCCTTAACCAAACTTAACCTAAACATTAACAGTATATACATATTTATACAACATACAATAATTTGAAGCAAGGTGGAGGTGGGGAGGCAATACAAGATTACAAATACTTAAGTGCAGAGCTGAGATGGCTGACGAGTAAGGCTGAGTATTGTAGAAGACGGTAGGTAGTCACTGTGCCGTAGGTTTCCAGGATAGGTGATCCTGTGGTCACTTCCCAGAGTGAACTGAACTCTCATCGAACTCGAACTGATGAGGAAGACTTGGAGGAGGTGAAGCAACAACCAGGATATGGAGAAGGGAACCCTGGAGTGGCAACTAAGACTAGTCATACTCGGGTTTCGTCCCTAGATGGCGTTGCTCGTGGTGCTGGGTAGGTAGATCATGACAATAGATGGCGTGGTTCGTAGTGCTGGGTAGGTAGATCAAGATAATTGATGGCGTGGTTCGTAACACACCCCCCATCCAAAGACCTCCATAGCGCGGGCGCGAAGGAGGTGATCACCTGGTGCGTCTGGAGAGTAGCTGCTGCATTTCCACTGGAGCTCGGGATAAGGAGTCCGCAATCAGGTTGTCCACCCCCTTTATGTGCCGGACTTGTAGATTATAGGGCTGGGTGAGGAGAGCCCAGTGGAGGATTCGCTGGTTGGAGGTCTTGTTGGTTTGGATGAACGTGAGTGGGTTATGGTCGGTGAACACTAGGGTTGTTTGTGAGCAAGACTGGAGGTAACATTCAAACTTCTTTATTGCCAACACCAGAGCCAGGGCCTCCTTCTCTATGGTCGAGTAGTTGGTCTGATGTTTTTTCAACTTGGCGGAGTAGTATGCCACAGGGTTAAGGACATCAGTGGTTGGGTCGGGTTGTAGGACCACAGCCCCCACTCCGACACTGCTAGCGTCGATTTGCAGATGGAAGGGCAAGGTGTAGTCAGGGGGGTGCACTACAGGCTTGGAGGCAAGGAAGGCTTTGAGGCGGTGGAAAGACTGGTCGCACCTCTGGTTCCAGATGTAAGGGACCGCAGAACTGGTAAGGTCTGTGAGGGGTCCAGCCACGCTGGAGAAGTTACTGCAGAACCGACGGTAGTAGCCGCACATCCCCAGGAAGCGCATGAGTTCCTTCCTCGTCCTTGGAGTGGGGAAGGACAAGATGGCTTTAACGTTTGCGTCCTTGGGTCTCACCATACCATGCCCAACGATATGTCCCAGGTAAGTCACTGAGGCCCGGCCAAAAGCAGATTTAGCCAGGTTTATGGTGAATCCAGTTTCTTGCAGTCGTGCGAACAGTATCTCCAAACGCACCAGATGTTCGTCCCAGCCGTCCGACACCACCACCAGGTCATCCAGGTAGGCGAACGTCCCACCTAGGTCCTGAATCAGGTAATTGATTGCCCTCTGGAATGTGGCCGGAGCATTAGAAAAGCGAAACGCCATAACCAAATATTGAAAAAGACCAAATGGAGTTATAAATGCTGAGATTATTTTTGCCCTATCCGTGAGTCCCACTTGATAATATCCTTTCAACAGGTCCACGGTAGATATAAATTTGGCACAGCCTATGCTGTCTATTATATCTTCAATCAAAAGTAAAGGGTAGGAGTCTGAGACAGTGACCTGGTTCACTTTACGATAATCGGTACAGAAACGAAAAGTGCTATCGCGTTTTGGAATGAGAAGGCAAGGTGAAGCCCAGGGGGAGGTACTAGGTTCAGCTAAGTTATGTTTTAACAAAAAATCTACCTCCTTTTTCATAATCTCTCTTTTTTGTGGATTTAGTCGATATGCTCATTGCCTAATGGGTTGTACATCATCTGAGATTAGCTTAATATCATGTTTAAGTATATTGCAAAACCCTGGGAGGTCCGACGTGACTTTAGGAAATGTTCATAATAACTTAGTGAGATCTTTTGCTTGAGATGGATTCAAAACAGAAAAATACTCATCCAAGTTGTTGAGTATGTGACTGTTAGCAGGGTTTTCTTTAGGTAGAGGGAAGTCTAAATTCTCCAATAGGTCCATGTCATCTGTCTCCGACTCCGGCCCTGACAAAACCGTATGCAATACAGGTAGGCTTATAGCCTCTGGGATGTCTTCCTCTGACTGCCTGGAATAGTAAAGTTTCATGAGATTAATGTGAACAAGTTGTGAATCTTTTCTGCGATCAGGAGTATGGACTATATAGTTGAGGGGAGATGGTTTATTAGCATTGACTTGAAAGTTTTGATGGAACCGTTCCAAGCAACCTTGGGATTGTGGGTGGTAAGCCGAAGATGTACAATGGTCCACACTGAGGTCTTTCATATTCAAAGATGGATCAGATTGTTGGGCTTTAATGAGCTCATCCTTACTAATGGTCTTATTGTACAGATCTTCTGTGGGTAGGAAGATATTGGAGGTGGTTTTAGATGAATAGGGCCCATTTCGCACACTCTGTGACCGGGTGACAGCACAAGATGGGAAAAGGTGAGGAATAGTTTCTTCAAGGTCAGTGGTGGAGTTGACAGGTAAGGGAGAGTCGACTGTCTTTATGTTGGGAACCTCTAGATCTCCTACCAAGTCATTACCCAATAATAAATGAATGCCGCTCACAGGCATTGGATCTTTCCTAATGTCTATTTGCACTTCCCCAGTAATCAAGGTACATTGGAGGTGCACTTTAGCTAAAGGATAGGAAGAATGGGATGAGAGATCTGAAATTAGAACACTCTCATTAGTAAATGCGGTAGATATATCAGGAATGACGTTAAACAGGAGGATAGATTGTGCTGCGCCCGTATCACGTAGTATACGAATAGGGAAAGAACGAGACCCCTCTATGATTGAAATTTTTCCCTCATAGGTGAATGAAGAGAAGAGATCCTGATGGGGCCTTTCCACATTGGTGGTTGCTATTGGTTTGAATTTGGGATCCAGGGAACTACTTTTAGAAGTTCGACACTTTGGGTGTTTACAAGACTGGATCGTATGGCCTGGTTTTTTTCAGTTAGAACAATAAAACTTGGTTGCATCAGGGAGGGTAGGTGTGGGACCTTTCGACCTACCACTCACGTCCCCAAGGTTATCATCAGAGGAGGACCTAACATGCCGGAAAGTACCACGTTCCCTACGGCACAGTGACTCCACCAGCAAGGCGTACGCATCAGCCAGCTCAGCCGCACGTCCTAAATTAACCTCTCCACGCTCCTCCACATGCTTCAAGATGTGAAATGGTATCTTGCTCTTCCACTCCTCCAGGACTACCAAGTTATACCTAGGGAAGTTACACTTCTGAATATTGTTCTTCTGATAAGATCCTTAGATAAGGATAAGAGACTTGGAATAGGAAGGGCGTATTACGGCATTTATATAAAGATCCGGATTAACAACCCTTGAGTAAACAGGAAGGGCGTATTACGGCATTAATATAAAGATCCGGATTAACAACCCTTAGATACTTGAAACAGGAAGGGCGTATTACGGCATTTATATAAATATCCGGATTAACAACCCTTGAGTAAACAGGAAAGGCGTAATACGGCATTAATATAAAGATCCGGATTATCAACCTTTAGATACTTGAATTATTGACCCCGAATGAGATAATGAGAAGAACAATAATTGAGGCTTTATAATTATGGGGTCCTGGTAGAGAGGGGCATCCCAAGATATCACTTCACCCTAAACTAGTGACTATGGAACAGCCTACTCTGGAGCGAAGGTACGGCATTAAACAGATCCGGATTCTTCCCTACACTCGATAAGACTTACTACACGACTGCCACGTCTAATAACAGGTAAGCCTTATGACACTCGGAACCTAATATCCTACGTCTGTCACTCTTACTGTACGATAATACCAATATATGCACACACATATGAAGGAACTTTAAACCACCGTAAAGCAATTGTGAACAGAAGTGACAGGGAGGAATAATTAACAAGGAGTAACAAGGGGGAAGAAATATGGCACTTAATGTTGGATCCTGTCACGGTCGCCATTTGTTAAGAGTTGGGGATTTAGAATATACTGTAGTTAAAAGTCTACCCAGATCCCAACAGGCAACAAAAAAAAAAAAAAAGACAATCGGACTATAAAAGGGTAGACAAAGGATGCGAGTTTTTGTTGTGTATAATAAAGTACCATAAATTCCTTAACAAAATATTCAGCTTTCTATAATTTACCCTTAACCATACTTAACCTAAACATACGCAACATTGGCTTAACAGTATATACATATTTATACAACATACAATAATTTGAAGCAAGGTGGAGGTGGGGAGGCAATACAAGATTACAAATACTTAAGTGGGGAGCTGAGATGGCTGACGAGTAAGGCTGAGTATTGTAGAAGACGGTAGGTAGTCACTGTGCCGTAGGTTTCCAGGATAGGTGATCCTGTGGTCACTTCCTAGAGTGAACTGAACTCTCATCGAACTCGAGCTGATGAGGAAGACTTGGAGGAGGTGACGCAACAACCAGGATATGGAGAAGGGAAACCCCGGAGTGGTAACTAAGACTAGTCATACTCGGGTTTCGTCCCTAGATGGCGTTGCTCGTGGTGCTGGGTAGGTAGATCATGACAATAGATGGCGTGGTTCGTAGTGCTGGGTAGGTAGATCATGACAATTGATGGCGTGGTTCGTAATAATATATATATATATATATATATATATATATATATATATATATATATATATATATATATATATATATATATATATATATATATATATATATACAAACTTCATTTTTAGTCCATATAACACGTGGACTTTGAACATATAATCAACAACCTCAGTATATATATATATATATATATATATATATATATATATATATATATATATATATATATATATATATATATATATATATATATATATATATATATATATATATATATATATGGGTTCAACACTATCTTAGAGCTGACCTAACTAATGAGACAATGACGTGATATGTGACCAACATTTTAGTAGTGCATAGAAAGTTCGAAATGTAAAATATGAATTATTTGGTTATGATCAGGTCAAAAATTACTGAGATCTGAAACCTGATGCCATACCTGATATAAATCTACCAGTTACCAGCGGTTCGAGAAATTTCTGATGCTGAAACACACAATGCATAATAAATTAAAATTGCACAAAAGGATTATAAAGCTCATTGATCTCTACTGAAGTAAATTTTATGCTCACATGCAACGACGTTATGCCCAATCAGAAGACTGGCTGGGTAGACACGCTCTACTGGAGTTCATGTATCCGATGCGTCAACTTGTTGAATTTTTCACTTTGAGTCGGGAGAGCCAGGATCTCCAGGCCTGATAGACACAAGCAGACCTACGGGTACAACAACTGCCGCCGGGTTGTGCGTAAAGTGATTGGAGATGTTTTAAACTTGAAGATTTGGTTTGTGACTGTAAAGATTGTAAAATATGATACTGACGCTTGCTGAGTTTCGATATGTCCTTCATTTCGGTGTAAACGTCCTGAGACATTGACATGAATCATCAGGTGAAATAAACTGTAAGGACTAATTTTCAGGTGATCGTTAAAACCATAAACATGTAAGAAGTTGGGGCTTTTATCTATCAAATGAGTGAGTTAGATAGCTGCATCAACATTGAAAATACTACGAGAGTAAAAATAACAAAAAAATATATATATATTACATGGAAAAATCCCAGCTTTCCGCCTCCCCCAAACACACATTCACTGATTAAAATGCAAATTTTCGCTCAGTTAATTATCTTCATCAAATGTTCGTTCACTTTTCAAAGAGTTGAGTCGTGTTTTTCACCTCCTTGGTGTGTGTGTGTGTGTGTGTGTGTGTGTGTGTGTGTGTGTGTGTCTTTCTGTGTCTGTGTCTGTGTATGTGTGAGTGTGTGTGTGTGTGTGTATGTGCATACACACACACACACACACACACACACACACACACACTACTCAGGGTGGTGAAATACATCTAGTGTGAGAGCATTATGCAAGTGTTAAGGTGCAAGTACTGCTTGCTCCCTCTCGCTTTTAGCTGCCTTCGCTGGCTAGCCCTCATGGCGAACAGGGAAGCAACTTGCATAAGTCTTCTCCTGCCAGTACACAGCCTCCTCACCATCAAGACTCCTGCTGTGCCTCCTCGTGACAACACACGGTATCTAGGTGCCTTGTGGGCCCAGGCTAGATCAGCAGGGGATCTCGGAGTAGCAGTGCGCCCCAGAGGGATGGCGCATAGGCTCACTGGCATGTGGACACGTCCTGGTGCCTACCAATCACCGCCCCACTGCCTTGCATATTAATCTTGGTAGGTATAAGGCTACGGGAGTAAACCCCGAACGAAAAATCTGCTGTGAAAACCAACATCAGGCAGACATGCTTACAGAGCTCCAACAAGGCCCCAACGGCAGTGTAGGCAGAAGAGGTGACCACCATGGAAACCCAACGACTACATCGGCGGACGAAGGCAATGCCTGATGGACAGGCTACTAAGGCGAAACCCAACAAACTGGGCTATCGGCAGTCCATTGCAACTCTCCCTCTCCCCAGTCATTGCAACACTTGCACCACTGGATCAGGAAGAGGAAGAGCCAAGATATGTGGTTTCAGCCTGTGCTCCTGCTTCATCCCATAAATCAACTCACATGCAGTCATCATCTAGCTCATCATACCTCTCATCATCATTAAAACCCCTATACCCCCAAAAAATCTTATGGCGACAAACGAATAGCTTTGGGGACAGACAGAGATGACTGCCGGGAGTCTTTAGTCATAATTCTGCTCATGGGCGCCACAGATAAGATGGTCGTTCATGCACTGGGATCTAGGCAGTAGTGCAATTCGGTCCTGTCTGTGCGACTGAGCAGCTCTTTCCAGAAGCCACTCTGCTCACCCCATATGGAGAGGGGGCTAGAAAAGGTGTCTGCCTAAGAAAACAATCTGACAGGGCAACCACACCCAATCCAATCCAAAACAAACTATACAACCTCTAATGGTCGCTGCATGAATACTGGAACAAATGAGTGCCATGAAAGAAGAACCGCCCTTGTGGCAAAAGAGGTATAACACCGACATAGCAGCCATTAGTGAGTCCCGGCTTCCACAGGAGGGTCAACTCAGATAACGGGGGTCTGGCTATACCTCCTTCTGGAAGGATAAGCCTGCTGTGGAGAGAAACAGCATATGTGGAGTTGGCTTTCCCATCCGCCAACACAATCTACATAAACTCAACACAAATATTACACACAATGATATGAGTTATTAAAGATGTCACCTTCATTGATGAGCTTTGAGGTGACTCGAGAGATTAATATGAACCGGGGAGGCCGTCCACAGATGTTGCATGTATGAAGGGCTACATCTAGTGCAGGAGGGAAGGCAGAAGCGTCTTTGCTTTTACAGCTGCCACTGGGCTACTCTGAATATCATCCACGTCTTGAAAATGCGTCCGCTTGATGTGTTTCTTCAGAGTAAAAAAATAGAAAAAAGTCACATGGGGCCAGGTCAGGTGAATAAGAAGGGTGTTCCCTTAAGGTAATGTGTTTCATGGACAAAAACTCCAGCACAATCAATGCCGTTTGCACTGAGGCATTGTCATGATGCAAGAGCCTCTTGTTTCCAGCAAAAAGTTCTGGCATTTTCGTCTAACCTTTTGTCTGAGTCCTTAAGCACGTTGAAATAGTAAAACTGGTTCACACCCTGTCCTGGGGGAACAAATATTTTCAATGTTTTCCTCAGTCCTGCTCGTTGTTGGTCGTCCTTCTCTGTCATCATCTGTCACGTCTTTTCTTCCCTCAGAAAATTGCTTAATCCACTTGTAAACTGATGTTTTCTTTAGTGCATTATCCCCATAAACATGGGTTAACATGTCTCGAATTTCAGGCCCAGTTTTCCCCAGTTTCACGAGAAACTTGATTTTCATTCTTTGTTCTAAAACAATATGTCATTATTGCGACAAATCCAGAAAACACTAAGAAACAAGAGTAAGAGAAGGGAAAGTAAGGGGTAATAAGAGAAGAGATCAAGGTCACATGCACGCCACTCACCCTCGTTACAGTGCTGCCGCCTGTTGAGCCACGCCGCGAGTTCACGAACTTAATTGTCAGACCTTGTATTCCAGAAAGAGAGTTCCAGAAATGTTTCCAAGGGTGGAGGAAATGCTAGCGTTTGTGTATAGCATCGAAAGGAGAGTTCTTTCAAGAGGACCACAGCACCAATCCTCAGTAAGGTACATACTGGCGCCTGTAGCATGAGTTTGCAAGCTTAATAATATATAAAAGAGAGAAACTTATAGAGAGACAGATTGACAACCAACTTACAAACACACACGAAGCATATGAACTAATCTATAAAAACAAGCACACACACACACACACACACACACTACTAATACTACTAATTTGCTGTCATTCGGAATCGAGTATGACGATCATCCAGCTAGGATACAATGATATGAGGTATTAGGGATGTCACCTAGGTTCGTGAGTTTTGAGGTGACTAAAGAGACGATATGGGACCCGAAGCGTCTTTCATATTCGTTGCACATGTGGAGGGATCCATCTACTGAGTGAGGGGCGTTGGCAGCGACCTTCCGGCGTTGGCGCTTGTCTGTCTCGGTTTGCAGTCGGGCTAACTCGAAATTATTGACACCCTCTTGTGTGGTGCTCCTCCAAGCGTTACGATGTGGAGTAATCGACTCCCAGGTGAGGGGGTCGAGTTGGCACTTTTTAAGGTTTGTCTTAAGACTATCCTTATTCCTTTCCAATTGCCCGCCGGTAGTCTACTGTCTTCCATGAGGGTCACATGACCAGTCCAACGTAGTTGTTTATGGATAATGGTAGCCTCGATGTTCCTACAGTTGGTATCAGCAAGAACACTGGCATTTGTTTTATTGTCTTCCCAGCGAACTCGGAGGATGGAACGTAGACTACGTTGGTGAACGTTTTCAAGTGCCTTGAGGTGCCTCCTGTATGTGACCCATGTCCCACTGCCATATTGCTCGATATATGTGCAGCTTTGTAGAAAATTTCAGCTCCCTACTCCTGAAGACACGATTTTGGAGTCTGCCAAAGGCTTGAGATGCACATCTGATCCGATGCTGAATCTCTTCATCGATATCTGTTGTGGTGGACAGGTGGGAGCCGAGATACCGAAAGTGGGCAACATTAGAGAGGGTAGTACCATTAAGCTGGATGGATGATGGAGGTGTGTCTGAACCAGGGGCAGGTTGAAAGAGAATCTGAGTCTTACATACATTCACCTCAAGGCCGAAGAGTGCATACGCGTCTGCATAGGTGTTCAGTAATGGCAATTGCCGAAACCTTTGTTCTTGCCTAGAGTCGTCTTGTGTTGAAAAGAACCCCCTTCACCCGGAACTCGACGTTCACCCCACTGGCTAAATTGGCTCTGGCACGAGTAAGGAAGGCAGCCAAGAAAATGGAAAAGAGAGTTGGTGCCAGTACACACCCTTGTTTAACCCCTGTTTGGATGGGGAAGAACTCGGACTGGGTGCCGTTGTTTAAGACACAGCTGTTCATGCCATCGTGGAATTGCCTCACAATGGCGACGAATTTTGGTGGGCAGCCAAAACGTCCGAGGGTCAATGAGAAGGCTTACCTGTCGACCGAGCCGAAGGCCTTGGTTAGGTCGATGAAAGTCATGTACAGGCCACGACGCTGTTCTCTGCACTTTTCCTGTATCTGGCGGGCAGCAAAGATCATGTCAGTGGTGCCATATGATGGTTTAAAACCACATTGAGATTTTGGAAGGAAGTTTTCTGCCTCTGGAAGACGTATGTTTAGGAGGGCTTGGGCGATAATCTTGCCAGCTACGGAGAGCAGCGAGATCCCACGATAGTTGTCACAGTTTGTCTGGTCTCCTTTGTTCTTATAAATATTGACTATGGAGGTGTCCTTAAGAGCTAGGGGGACTTTCTCCTTTTCCCTTATATTCTCCAGTAGAGAGTGGAGACGGCAGGTAAGCAAAGGTCCTCCTACTTTAAGCACCTCGGCTGGGATTCCATCAGGCCCTGAGGCTTTGTTATTTTTCTTCTGTTTGATGGCAGTAGCTACCTCATCCAGGGATGGAGGATAGCTGAGATGGGTCAGCTCTGGATGCTGAAGGATCTGCTGGGTAGTCAGGATATCCACATCGGTGTTTCGGTTGAGCAATGAATGGTAGTACTTTTTCCAGCATTGAAGGAGGTCTTCATCGTCTTTAATTATGGGGATACTGTCAGATGAGTGGAAGGGGGCTGCGCCAGGAGTGACTGACCCATAAAATGTTTTAGTGGAAATGAAAAATTAGCGCATCTTGTGCTGATCTGCAAGTTTTTGTGCTTCACATGCTTTATTTTTAAGCCAGTTGTTCCTTATATTGTGAAGTTCCCACTGGTGTCAGCTTTGGTTTGAGACTGAGGGTTGTTCTGCCATTCAGTAAAAGCAGCACGCTTATCATCGATGAGTACTTTGATTGCCAGGTCATTTTCATCAAACCAGTCCTGGTGTATTCCTTTGATCTGGCTGAGGGTCTCTCTGCAGGCTTTTGTCATAACAGTATTAAGAGTATCCCATTTGGCACTGGGATTCATGTAGTTTGCTGTTGGGTTGCTTATAAGCAGTTCGAGCTGCTCTCTGGAGACATGTGCTAATACTGGATCCTTCAGACGCTTAGCATTAAAACCCCTTCTGGAGGTTTGTTGCCTTCGCCGTTTTAAGGGCGACGTGAAGAGAGAGCTTGGATCTGACAAGTCGTTGATCAGTGTCACGGTGGTCTGAGCCACGCATGGCACGGTTGATGAGGACGTCTCAGCGATCTCTTTCTCTGAGAATTATGTGGTCACTGAGATGTTAGTGTTTGGATCCTGGGTGTTGCCGCGACCCCTTTAACTTCTCGGCCTGCCTAAACAAGGTTAAGTTGATAGTTAGGTTGTGTGCAGCACAATTGCTGAGGAGGAATAGGCTGTTGGGATTACACTTGCCAACTCTGGCATTGAAGTCGCCAAGGAGCACAATCTTGTCTTCTCTGGAGATAGAGGTTAGCACTCTGTCGAGGTCGGCGTAAAAGGCCTCCTTGAGGTCATCCTCTGCACTAAAGAAGATGACATGACGTGAGTGATTTAGTGGGACTCGAATCGTCATGTGTGGGATGTGTAGGATGCGTTGGCGGATGGCAAAGCCAACTCCATAAATGCAGTATACACACACACACACACACACACACACACACACATACACACATAAGCCATCCATCTCTGTTCTTCACATTTCTTAGTTATTCTCTGAGTATGACCTTCATCACAATTCTTGCACCACCTGGAAACTTTGGAAAAAATACAGGTTGAATGAGACCTTGTGATGTAAACGACGCCGGTGATTTCTTTAGTAAATATGTGGCTGTTAAACATTTATACAGACAGCAGGATACCCGGACATTGGTATATGATGGAAGATTACGTTAGGTTAGGTAGACAATTAGACAGATTCATTTACAGACATAGAGACAGACAATGCTATACATGCAGACAGATACAATTAAAGAAGCACGGACAAACAGAGTGACGCAAGTGCAGACAAACAGGCAGACACAAATACAGATAGGCAGCCATAATTACAGGCAGACAAATATAGATAAAATCATAATTGCAGACAGACAGGTTGACAGACAGACAGTTAGACAGACATAACGTCTGCGGCAGAGTGGCAGAGAAAGTAGATATACAATATGTTATAGTAGAAAAGCAGATAACGTATGAGGTATTATTTTGAGCGACGGACGCATGCAGTTACTGGAGCAACGGATGCATGCGGTTATTTAATTGATGGTCACATGTGGTTATTTAAGTGACGGACACTTGCGGTTATTTAAGTGACGGGCGTATGCGGTTATTTGATTGACATACCCATGCGCTTATATAAGTGATGGATTTCCTCCACCGCTACCATCATATGTCACCATCACCACTACTACTATCTACCACTGCCACCTCTACCACCATCTGTCATCACCACCACTACGACCAATTACCACCACCACCACTACCACCATTTGTCACCACCATCACGACTACCACCATCTGTTACCACCACCACCACCACCACTCCCACTACTTGACAACCACCACCACTACCACCATCTGTCATCACCACCACTACGACCACTTGTCACCACCACCTATACCACCAATTGTCACCACCACCACTACCACTATCTATTACCACCACCACTGCTACATATGTCACCACAACTCAATATCCACCAGGAACTCTAGTCCAAACAGAGGAAAGCAGTGATACTGGTAACCATTTTACTTAGGTTTCTATGGACATACAGTAGTCAGTGAAGATGAACAAACAAACAAAAAATGGTGGTGATGTATAGTGTGACCAAATTGTGTTTATGTCTTCCACAGAAATACAACAACTGGTGCTCAGTACATGCTCCAGAAATGTTTCTAAGAAACTATCCAACCTCCTGCCTGCAGAAGGGACAGACAACAGGGAAATATCAGTATCATACAATGCCTTAAGCTTATTTCTAGATATAATACATAATGGCCAGTCTTAATACCAGGTAGAAATATAAACAGGTGAAGGTGATGAGTTGGAACATTTCATCCCCCAGAAAACTGAGAGTCTCATCATCACTGACTTCTTATCCTCAATACTTGTTCCTGATACCCTAAACTCAGATTGTCACCCGCTTGTCTCTGAAGCTAGACATGGGCATCAGTCAACATGATAGAGTTGATGCCTTAGCTGAAGTCGCGCCCAACAAAAACAGTGTTGTATATAGTCTAGGACTGTCAAATAGAACCTTAAAAACAGCAATCAGGAGAGAAATTTTTGATGAAGGTGAAGACAGTAGACAAGTGCAACAGACACTAGTCAATACATTATTTACCATTTGATAAGACATGTACTTGGTGCAAGTAACAAAATCACCATATTACAAGTTGTTGTAACCGTTAGACTAAGGTTAGGATATAAGGACCTCTGGCAGCAAGCCCCTCAGGCAGATATGAACAAAACTAAAAATAAACTGTGCGGCCAGATATATGGCCACACACTCGAACACTACGTTTTTACGTCTTAGACTGTGAAGAAATAGAACCATTTAGGGACAGATACAAGCTCACTGTGTATGCAATAGCACAGCACTTTATCTGTGACGACAAGATAGCTGATATACTAAAGCTGTACCCACACTTCTCATCTAGAACTAAGGCCGACTTCTATGTACCGTACTTAAATTAACAAACAATGTAGTGGAGAAACTCTGCAACACTCAAAGCCACATAATTATCTTGACCACTGGGATCTGATACACACCATTTGTGGTCTTTACTATGTAATCTTTTTTTTTGCACTACCGCTTACAAGATGAGTATGGGTGCACAATAAACTAGCTGTTGCCAGCGGCAAAATTCAAAACCACCATTACTACAATTTGTCACTACCACCGCCACTACCTCCACCTGTTACCACCATCACTACCACACAACCACGATCTATCACCGTCAACACTACCACCATTGCCACCATCTGTCACCTCCACCACTACTACCATTTGTCACTAGTAGAAAAAAATAATGCCATTTTTGTGTGCTAACTTACATCTCTCTCCAGCCCTCCCTCCACAGGACCCTACTTCCAGGAATCCATCTGTTCCAGCTTCATTCCCGATTCCAAGAAGGCGTTCGTGTATTAGTCCGTTAGCTTAGATTAAATTCGAAACTTCTCTCTCTTTGGCCGTTAAATAGAATTATGGGTAATTTCGTTGTTTTTTAACTGTATACAAAAAGAACAATATTCGGTTCTAAGTTTCTTTCACTATGGATAAAGCCTTCACCAGTCTTTCTCCCTCTATGGATAAAGCCTTCACCAGTCTTTCTCCCTCTATGGATAAAGCATTCACCAGTCTTTCTCCCTCTATGGATAAAGCCTTCACCAGTCTTTCTCCCTCTATGGATAAAGCCTTCACCAGTCTTTCTCCCTCTATGGATAAAGCATTCACCAGTCTTTCTCCCTCTATGGATAAAGCCTTCACCAGTCTTTCTCCCTCTATGGATAAAGCCTTCACCAGTCTTTCTCCCTCTACGGATAAAGCCTTCACCAGTCTTTCTCCCTCTACGGATAAAGCCTTCACCAGTTTTGCTCCCTCTATGGATAAAGCCTTCACCAGCCTTCCCTCGTCCTTATCATTTTCTACTGGGAAGACTGTGGTATGTAATAAACATTGAGCTACTAGCTGTTTAGTATCGAATATGTATTAGATCAGTTGAAAGATAAAGCCTTTTACAGTATCCTAGAATTTTTTAATAAACCACCATTCCCGCTCTTTCTGACCTAACTGACAAATACAAGCTCGGCTCAACATACACCTGATCATTACGATAACCGGGAATATGTTCATACCCAACCTGTCGAGTTGCAGCCAATAGGAATTCAAGAAAAAAGTATTAGGGGGGGCAATAACCATAAACTTTTATATAGATTTATTTTGATGTCAGAATATAATCTAAAAATTTCAAGGTGACTCTGATTTGTTGACCTTGTAGCTGTGGAGGTATACCAGACACAATGAGCTTATAGGGAAGTAAATCACCGTAATTCCCGGAGGAAAAGGTCTCCAATTGATGGTCGGAAACTAATCTGAAAGTTTGATGGCAATATCTTATTCCACAGTTATTAATCTCTCACCCTCTCTAACTATCCTCCACCAACCCCTATCACCCACCCCCTCTCAACTCCGTAAAACCCCCTACACCCCACATCACCCCTCTAAACCTCCAACTCTCCTTTAAACCCCCCGCCACCTCTCTCATCCCCAACAACCCAAGGTCGATCAGACATAAGACAAGAAGCTTTCAGGGATAATCCTTCATGAACAGAAATGGAAACGTGACCACAGGAGCCCAGAGAAACACACGTACAGGTGAACAACTGACACAGAACAAGTGCGGGTAAATAACTGAAGGAAGAACATGTACAGGTAAACAACCGACACAGAATATGTAGAGGTGAATAATTGAAGGAAGAACATGTACAGGTGAACAACTGACACAGAATATGTAGAGGTGAATAACTGAAGGAAGAACATGTACAGGTGAACAACTGACACAGATCTTGTACAGGTGAACAACTGACAAAGAACATGACAACACTCAACACACATGACTTTGACCTACATTTCCCACACATAACCTTAACCTACATATCCCACATATATGACCTCTGATATCTCTACCAAAACCAATACAGTTCGGATGGCAAGACTGAGAGTTTTAGTGTGACTGTGTGGAATATATAAACTGGGGGTCTGTTTGGGTGATGGACGGCAGATTGTAGAAATATAGTTTTGCTCTCTCCCTCTCTCTCTCTCTCTCTCCTCTCTCTCTCTCTCTCTCTCTCTCTCTCTCTCTCTCTCTCTCTCTCTATCCTTTATTTATATGTGATTTTGTGTATACTCTTTGATGTACACACTGTTTGATGTACACCTTTCTTCCTGTACATCTTGTTTCATGTACAACCGGTCTTATATACTGTACACCCTACACTATGTGCATCCTGTCCCATGTACATCTTGTCTCATGTATAAATCCACTATTTCTTATTTACTCATTCTCCAATTTACCTTCAGTTTTACACATTTGTTTGTATATTTTTATCTTTATTGTCTATCCCCTTTCACTTATGTATTTCCTATCTATCTATCTATATATCTATCTATGTATCTATCTATCTATCTATTTATCTATCTATCTATCTTCTATCACCCTTACTGCTCCACATATATTCTTGTCTCTATTCTTCCTCAGTCGTGTGGTAAGGACAGCTGGTAATGTCTCTCTCCCTCAAATTCTTATGTTTACTTACGATACGTCACGCGACTTCTCCATCTACCATGTGTCTTCTTGGATTACATGCGACCAGGTCTGGCTTACTCGCTATACCGCCATTATACTGCTATTACCCTCCCTCCCTCCAGTCTTCCTTCCTCCCTTCTCCGTCTCTTCCTTCCTTCCTTCCTTCACTCTATCCTTTTCTCCCTCCCCCTCCCTTCTTCCCCCCTTCCCTCTTTCACTCCATCCTTCTCTCTACCTCCCTCTCTTCTTCCTTCCTTCCCTCTCTTCTTCCTTCCTTCCCTCTCCGTCTCTTCCTTCCTTCCTTCCTTCCCTTCCTTCCTCTCTTCTTCCTTCATTCCTTCCTTCCTTCCTTCCTTCACTCTATCCTTCTCCCCCACCCTTCTTCCTTCCTTCCCTCTTTCACTCCATCCTTCTCGCTCTTTATGTCTCCCTTCTTCCTTCTTCCCATTCATCTCAACCTCTCTTCCTTCCTCCTAATCTCCTTTTCTCCATTCATCTTTCCGATCCTCTCCTTTCTTCCTACTCTCACTCCAACCATCTCTACCTCCCTCCTTCTCTACTTCTCTCTCTACATTATTCCTTCCCTTTTTCCTTCTTTTTCTCTCCTTCTCTCTCTTCTTCATTCCTTCCCTCCATCTCTTTACCCATCTCCCCCTCCCCTTCTCTCCCTCCCTCGCTCCCTCATTCCCTCCCTTTCTCCATCCCGTCTTTCACTTCTCCCCCCTCCGTCCTACCCTCTTGCTCTCCCTCATACCCTCCTTTCTTTCCCCCACTCGTCTCTCCCTTCCCTGTTCTTTCCTCCTTCCATCCATCCATCCATCCATCTTTCCAATCTCAACTACCCGTCCATGTGATGATAGGAGGAGGGTATTATAATCGTTCTTCGTGTGTGTGTGTATGTGTGTGTGTGTGTGTGTGTGTGTGTGTGTCTGTGTTTACCTGTCTGCCACCTCCATTATCTTTCAATACCATTATTAGATTCGTTATGTTATTACGTTCATATTAATAACCTCACCCACAACCACAACTACTACAACTACCACCTCTGCACCGCTACCACTACCACTACAAACACTACCTTAATATTAAATATCCTAATTCATAAGTAGCTATCCTAGCTGTGTTGAATTAGTTGAGCCGCAGATCAATGCGGCATTCAGTGACTGTAGCCTCATAGTCAATATCTGCAGCTGTTGTCGGCTTTGGGGCCTACAAACACTACTACTACCACCACCATCATTTCTACCACCACCACCATTTCTACCACCACCACCAACAACACCATTATCAACGTCACTACCACCACCACATCTTTATCACTACCACTACAAGCGCTACTACCACCACCACCACCACCTCCACCTCCACCTCCATCACCACTGCCAACGCCGCCGCCGCTGCCATCACCACCACCACCACAACTACACATGAGGGCAGATGAATGAAGGCTCTACTAACTTTTGCATAATGATTGAAAATAAAGTTAATAAGAGCAGCTGATGTGTTCATATACCCTAATTCATCTGGCTCTGATAAGGCCTTACAGCCCCCTCACGACTCCGTTCCCAGCTCCACGACCCGACATTACCATTTTGTTGGTATCTCGGGCTTAAAGTTGACCTCGGAAGCCTTAAACCCCTTTCTGAACTGACTCGCTCGGCGCATCACCCAGACTAATACACTGAGTAAAGATTATATTTTACTTCGTTTAGTTCGCGTTATTGAGAACTTTTACTCAGTATTGAAGGAGTTTCATTCATTTTATGGGAAACGTTATACTTTTAATTTGTCAAAAACCTTGACATTAATCGAGGTGACCTTCGCTCGACTCATACCTAATACAAATGCTTTTATTTTTAAAGGTACAGAATATCGCCTCGTTAGTTCGCGTTTTTGTGAACTTTGACTGATTTCGATTCAGCTCCATTCGCTTCATGGGAAAGATTAATGTAATTTTTAAGAGCGTTAACACTGATTGAATCGAGTTGATCATATAAAAATCAAGACTTTAATTTCTTATTAATAAAGAAAGAATCTATTCGTGACCGAATTATTTTGAAATTAAGATATGTTTGAGATAACTTCTTTCATTAAAAAAAAAAAACTATTTATCCATATTTCAAAGCAAAGAATCTATTTTATGTCCTGTTATTATGAAGCTTTTACTGAGAGTGATTCAACTTCTTTCGTTTCATCAACAAGGTCGAAGCTTCATCTTTAAAGATTACGAATATGTTTCATTTGTTTTACAAGTCTTGCCATTAACTGAGTCGACCTCATTCAACTCATAATGACGACGTAAAATTCATCTTAAGAAAGAAAAAAAACACTTATTCATT
>NW_024734940.1:5753471-5778471 GCF_018991925.1 Homarus americanus | reverse complement strand
GAGTCACACATCCGTAACATCCAGGTATGTATGTAAGTGCGCTCGTGTCTTGGGACTGGCACTGGTACCTGCCTTTACCAGGAATTCCATCTAAATTAGGAAGGTGGCTTTCTTATTTAGTGTGTCCCTGATTCTCAAATTTTTCAACGCTGAGGTTGTCTTAAGAGTGTGGTTCACTTAAGCCACCATGCTAAGTCTTTTTCTTCAGATATTCATAGGTGAAATGTGTTACTCCTTGAGGATTCATGTTTCGGTAATGTGGTAGATTCTCCAAAGTTTGTGAGTTGAATTAATACTTAAAGGGGAGACGTGGAAATGAATCTAATTTCTCCTTGTTATAACATAATGAGGGCTGTTCAAAGGTTCGTACGTAGATATACGGGGAGAGACACAGATTGACATAGGGAGACATAAGAGAGAGACAGAGAGACACAGGGAGACACAAAGATATACACGGAGAAATAAGGAGACATAATTTGCAATTTCCAAAAACACACACACACACACACACACACACACACACACACACACACACACACACACACATATATACACACACACACACACACACACACACAACATACAGTGGTTACTACACCTGAGGCCCTCATAACACCATCTGTGAGGGTTACTACACCACGTGGCCCTCATAACACCATCTGTGAGGGAATTACTACACCACGTGAGGCCCCTCATAACACCATCTGTGAGGGAATTACTACACCACGTGAGGCCCCTCATAACACCATCTGTGAGGGATTACTACACCACGTGAGGCCCTCATAACACCATCTGTGAGGGAATTACTACACCACCCCCCATAACACCATCTGTGAGGGAATTACTACACCACGGAGCCCCTCATAACACCATCTGTGAGGGAATTACTACACCACGTGAGGCCCCTCATAACACCATCTGTGACTACACCACGTGAGGCCCCTCATAACACCATCTGTGAGGGAATTACTACACCACGTGAAGTGAGGCCCCTCATAACACCATCTGTGGAGGCCCCCATAACACCATATGTGAAGGAGTTACTACACCACGTGAGGCCCCTCATAACACCATCTGTGAGGGAATTACTACACCACGTAAGGCCCCTCATAACACCATCTGTGAGGGAATTACTACACCACGTGAGGCCCCGCATAACGCCATATGTGAGGGAATTACTACACCACGTGAGGCCCCTCATAACACCATCTGTGAGGGAATCACTACACCACGTGAGGCCCCCTCATAACACCATCTGTGAGGGAATTACTACACCACGTGAGGCCCCTCATGACACCATCTGTTAGGGAATTACTACACCACGTGAGGCCCTCATAACACCATCTGTGAGGAATTACACACACCACGTGAGGCCCCCTCATAACACCATCTGTGAGGGAATTATCACACCACGAGGCCCCCTCATAACACCATCTGTGAGGAATTACTACACCGTGAGGCCCCTGCATAACACCATCTGTGAGGGAATTATTACACCACGTGAGGCCCCGCATAACACCGTCTGTGAGGGAATTACGACACCACGTGAGGCCCCGCATAACACCATCTATGAGGGAATTACTACACCACGTGATCTGTGAGGGAATTACTACACCTCATAACACCATCTGTGAGGGAATTACTACACCACGTGAGGCCCCTCATAACACCATCTGTGAGGGAATTACTACACCACGTCAGGTCCCTCATAACACCATCTGTGAGGAATTACTACACCACGTGAGGCCCCTCATAACACCATCTGTGAGGGAATTACTACACCACGTGAGGCCCCTCATAACACCATCTGTGAGGGAATTACTACACCACGTGAGGCCCCTCATAACACCATGTGTGAGGGAATTACTACACCACGTGAGGGAATTACTACACCACGTGAGGTCCCTCATAACACCATCTGTGAGGGAAGTACTACACCACGTGAGGCCCCTCATAACATCTGTGAGGGAACTACTACACCACGTGAGGTCCCTCCTAACACCATCTGGGAGGGAGTTACTACACTACGAGTTTGCTGTTCAACACCTACAATAATCTGTATGTTCACTGTATGTTCCTTTACCTTTCTCTAATGAAGGCTTTTGTTAAACCACCAATGTATGTAATAAGTCATTTATGTCCAATGTATATTTTCAGCCTTCGGGCTGCAGAACGTTTTCAATAAACCGTCAATTATTATTATTATTATTATTATTACATTCTTTTCCCAATCTCATAAACCGCCTCTTCTTTCCTCTCCCACGTATCTCTCCCACAGCTCTCATATATAACTCTCCCTCTGTTACCAGCCATTCCTTTCCCTATATCATTTTCCCTTTCTCATATATCCCTCTTCTAACACTCCCCCCTCCCCCCCTCTGTCTTTCCCTCTTTTTTCCTAGCCATATCTTTCTCCGTATTTTTCTCTCTCTTACATATTCCTCACCCAGTTATCATTCCTCTCCCAATTTCTACCCTTTCTCCTCCCCATTTCATCGATTTTCCTTATATATATTCATTCTACCCATTTCGACCTATTCATTTCTCCATTTTCACCCATTCTTTTCTCCATTTTCATCGATTCTTCTCCCTATTCTACCCATGACAATCATAATATACCTCTCTCCTTATCCCATATACAGGGTACACCTTGATATCCTATCCCTCCTGGCCCACACCTTCCACAATCACTGCAACTAAACGTACAGTGGGTGACACAAATGCTTATATCCTCTTCAATTTAGCACAGCTCTCGCTACGTTCAACCTGTTTCTCTCATAATCACGGGTATAAATACTTCAACGTAAAAAAAAAAAAGATACAAAGTAAAAAGTAATCGAGTTTAGCTGGCGAAATAACATGGAATGTTTGTATTGGTTGGTAGTTCGTCGTTCTGGCCGTGTGGTGGCGCTGTAGTGGGGGGGGGGGCCTTCTGTTGACGACTTCTGATTGGCTGAAACTGAACATGTAAGATAAACAGAGGGTACATGTAAACACTTGTTGAGATCTGTTAGTACAAAGTTTTCCCCACTTTTCCTTTCCATGTTTCCTGAGGGTTAAAATTGCAAGAATAACAAAAATAAATTGAAAACAGTGAAAAGGAGAGAAACACCTGCAGGAGTACGAGACCGTGAAAAGAAACTTATATACGAGATAAATTGATGCAAAGGCAGATAAAATTTCCCGTGCTGTGGTATGAATTTACAATGAATAATATTTACAGGGTTTGGAAAAACAGATTTGATGCAAATTTCCACCATGTTTAGTTCATCATTCTGTGTTGTGTATGCAAATTAATGTTCAATAAAGCGTTTAGCTGTTCGCTGGTGAAAGTTTGTAAAATTTATATGACCACGTAATTGATAGACACATATACAAATGTGTGCAGACACAATAATCACAGGACAATACATACACACACACACACACACACACACATCATTCGCATGAATATTCACTGATATATTGTACAGTACATCCGGAACAAATTGTAAACATGTATCTATCAATATATTATTATTATTATTATTATTATTATTATTATTATTATTATTATTATTATTATTATTATTATTATTATTATTATTATTATTTTTATTATTATTATTATTATTATTATTATTATTATTATTATTATTATTATTATTATTATTATTATTATTATTATTATTATTATAGTATTTTTTGAATTATCAACCCTGTATACACACACACACACACACACACACACACACACACACACACACACACACAAACACACACACACAAACACACACACACACACACACACACACTCCTATTATTCCCTATCACAAACACAAATCAAACACAATTTTTTACAACACTGCAAAACCCGACACTTCGATTGATCTCTATCGTATATCCAGAATGTTACCAGGTCCATCGTTCCGGAAACCTGATTTTTCGAAGAGATATATATGTGACTGGTGAATGTTATTTTTTTATTATAGCTGGTGAATGTTATACTTTATTATAGCTGGTGAATGTTATTTTTTATTATAGCTGATGAATGTTACTCTTTTATTATAGCTGATCAATGTTACTTTATAATTATAGGTGGTGAATGTTATTTTTTTATTGCTGGCGAATGTTGCTTTTTTATTATAGCTGATAAATGTTACTTTTTTATTATAGCTGATCAATGTTACTTTTTTATTACAGCTGGTGAATGCTAATTTTTTATAATAGCTGGTGAATGTTACTTTTTATTAGAGCGGGTGAATATTACTTTTTAATGATAGCTGGTGAATGTTAATTTTTAATTGTAGCTGGTGAACGTTGCTTTTTATTATAGCTGGTGAACGTTTCTTTTTATTATAGCTGGTGAACGTTGCTTATATTATAGCTGCTGAACCTAATTTTGTTATTATAGCTGATGAACGTTACTTTTTATTACAGCTGGTTAATGTTATTTTTTATTATAGCTGGTGAATGCTACTTTTTTATTATAGCTGGTGAACGTTTCTTCTTATTGTAGCTGGTGAACGTTTCCTTTTATTATATCTGGTGATCGTTGCGTTATATTATAGCTGGTGAACGTTGCGTTATATTATCGCTGGTGAACGTTGCTTCTCTATTATAGCTGGTGAACGTTGCGTTATATTATCGCTGGTGAACGTTGCTTCTCTATTATAGCTGGTGAACGTTGCTTTAGATTTTGGCTGGTGAACGCTACTTTACCTGATCACCACTTACGTTTATGTCTCTAAATATCACCAAGGGAACACCATCATCAGCTGAGCGCTTCACATCCATCCGCCGTCCGCTACGAAATTGACCCACCAACAGGAAATGGTGTGCCTATTGTCTACCCCTCTCACATTGTCCCTCACACAACTTTAATGCCCTCTGCGTCCCCCTCACCTATTTGATGCCCTTTCTTCCCCTCTCACGTAATCAGTGCCCTCGTTATCTCATACACACTCTTAGTGCCCTCTCTGTCCCTAGCACACTCTTAATGCCCCATCTGCCCCTTACACACTCTTAATGCCGTCTCTGTCCCTTACACATTCTTAATGCCCTCTCTGTCCCTAACACACTCTTAATGCCCTCTCTGTCCCTTACACATGTAACAGCACAATTTGTATTATATAAATATGTACCCAAATGTATATTACCCATATAATCACCAAGTCATTCACCGAAGTGTATGCATGAATTGGTGAACGAGGTCAAGCTGGGTCAGCGCCTCTCAACAACAACAACCTGACCCGTATCCTGCAAGGCCAGCCTGACAGGATGCGCGTGAGAGAGACTATCATATCACCTGTTACCGAGTGAACATCTCACTTAAGTACTCTCTTATAAAAGTGTACTAAGACACTTCCCTTAGCAGATAAGGTACAATATACTCTAAACTGAACTCAGTACCTGTGAAACTATATTTTTCTACAATAAAACAAAACCAACAAAGTGTTTACTTCAGCCCTGCCACTTATCAAATCAAGAACTAATATATATATATATATATATATATATATATATATATATATATATATATATATATATATATATATATATATATATATATATATATATATATATATATGTATGACCAACACACACACTCTTAATGCCCTCTCTGTTCCTTACACACTCTTAATGCCCTCTCTGTCCATTATGCACTCTTAATGCCTCCTCTGTTCCTTACACACTCTTAATCCCCTCTCTGTTCCTTACACACTTTTTATGCCCTCTCTGTCCCTTACACACTCTTAATACCATCCCCGTCCCTTATACACTCTTAATGTCTTCTATGTCCCTTATACACTCTTAATGCCATCTCTGTCCCTCATACACTCTTAATGCCCTCTCTGTCCCTTATACATTCTCAATGCTCTCTCTGTCTCTTATACACTCTTAATGTCATCTTTGTCCCTTACATACTCTTAATGCCATCTCTGTTCCTTATACCCTCTTAATGCCATCACTGTCCCTTATACACTCTTAACGCTCTTTCTGTCCCTTATACACTCTTAATGTCATCTCTGTCACTTGCACACTCTTATTGCCCTCTCTGTCCCTTATACACTCTTAATGCCCTCTCTGTCTCTTATACACTATTAATGCCCTCTCTGTTCCTTACACACTCTTAATGCCCTCTCTGTCCCTTATTCACACTTAATGCCGTCTCTGTCTCTTATACACTCTTAATGCCATCTCTGTCTCTTATACACTCTTAATGCCCTATTTGTTCCTTACATACTCTTAATGCCCTCAAAAAGTTTAAGGTTAAATAAATATATACTCAAAATAGGAACGTAGAGTGTGAGGACATTATATAGAGGGTAAGGTATTTGTAAATGTTTGTAAGGAAATGAAAGAGTAGCAGTGAAGCAATTTAGGCCTTTGTGGAGTAAGATAGGATGAGTGGTGAAGACTTTTACTTCACATACTTAGGTGGTGATGAAATGAGAAAGGTGTTGGTAGTGGAAAGGGATATTGGTTAGTGTCAGATCGAGTTTTGTTAGTCAAGTTTCATGCTAAACCCATGGACTTGGTAATAATACAGGTGAGGATGAAGTTGTAAAAAAGTTTCATGAAGTTTTAAAGAAAGAAAATCACACTGTGAAATTTAATGAGTGTCTGTTTATAACGGGTGATTTTCACGCAAAGGTTGGGAAGGGGAAAGAAGTCCCAGAAGTAGGACCACATGGGTTGGGTAATAGAAATGAATGAGGAGAAGTAATAATTGACTTGTACCGGGCATGGATAATTTGATAATCCACCTGGTAAGACTTTAATGTGACTTTGTGGTGGAGACTTATAAGAGTGTGTTGTCTTCACCAGTTACACTTTTAACTAGCGTAAAGGCTGGTCACGAGAGAGGAGCATTGACACCGGTGACTTAAATGTTTACTCTATAGTTTACTGGGCCGTGGAGGTAACTGAATGCCATCGGCATTGTAACAGGAAATGATGAATTAAGCTATGAATGTTAGTGTGCATTTTGACAGATATGATCATAAACGAATCTCTGCCCTTAATCTAATTAATCCGGGTAATGTATTGTTCATAACGATAACATGCAATTAGCCTATATTTATATAAATACTGACTGTCTGTTCTGTATATGTTGACAGAGGCTGTTACAGACTTTTGTAAGGAAAACGGGATGATAATTGCAATAACATGGTTTAAACAACACCCTAGTCATCTCTATACATGGATATCACGCCAGGACAATGTAAATAACGTTATCAGTAATCAAATAGATTAATTGTTAATTCAGAAAAGAATCAGAAATTCAGAAACCCAAACCGTGACCTATCCAGGGGCAGACTGTGGGTCAGACCACGTCCCAGTAATGAGTTTAGTGAGGTTAAAACTTAAAAAAAGGGGACAAAATTAAATCAGATGTTGAGAAACTCAAGACAGGGAAGGGGTGGAATATGAAAATTAAACCAAAACATACTTTCATTATTGCTATAGGAAGATTTTGACGAATAAGAAATAGAACAAAAGTGGAATAATTTCAAAGAAATGATATTGGAGAATGGGGATAATTTATAGGCCATAGGAAGTGCGAGGCTAAACGTGAGCAGATCACAAATGAAATTTAAAGAAATGGATGAACGAGGATAGTTGATAAAGAGTAAGTGACGCTAAGAAAGATCTTTAAAAAAATTACTGTAGTCATGCTAAAGAAGATTTCTTAAATAAGAAATGCAAGGAGATAAAAGGATGATGACAGGAGACATAACTGTAGGGCATGAACAGAATATTAAACAAGTGTATTAGAAAGAAGGGATTAAATGGGGTGGGACTATTAAAACAAAGGCAATAAGAACCCATTTGAGACAGACGTAAAGCGAGATGGGCACAGTATGTCGAAGAACTACACAATAATATTGATAGAG
Organism: Homarus americanus; assembly: GCF_018991925.1. Lineage (NCBI taxonomy): Eukaryota > Metazoa > Arthropoda > Malacostraca > Decapoda > Nephropidae > Homarus > Homarus americanus. Next base: position 5,770,591 of record NW_024734940.1, on the reverse strand, counting down.
TAGAGGTATGAAACTAAAGGGACATAAAGATCAAACTGCCAATTCTGGAAACAACTGTCTCAGCTGCGATTAAAATGACGAAAAATTATTTAGGCTTGTAGGGTTGATCAGCTGCCAGCAAAATTTATAAAACAAATGTGAAAAAAATGATATCATATGTCTGACTAAAATATGTAACTATAAATACTTCAAAAGTGACCTTCCCAATAATTAAACAAAAATAGGTACTTATGTTATTACCTAAAAAGCTAGGCATCTGAAAGTGCACCAAATTCACAACAATTAGGGTAATAAGTCATTCTAGCAAACTCTTATCAAGCATAATCTTAAGCATTTTTTTTAATATATAGTGACTTATCTGAATAGATAATAGAATAGAGAAAATATATTGGGATAACGAATTTTGAGTGAAAGGGCCTTCGAGGTCAAAAGACATTTGTATATCTGCTTTGTTGATTTTGAAAACGGCTTTGATAGGATAAAACACAATAAACAAATATATGTCATGGAATAGTAAGCATTAATGAAGGAGATATTAGAATTATAAAAAAAATAATATTTACTAGAGACTGCAGCGTTAGTAAATAGTCAACTTACTAATTAGTTCAAAGTTTGATGGAGTAATACAAGGCTGTGTTCTGTCTCCAACATTGTATAATAAATAATCAGAATTCTTAATGAGATAAGTTATAAGTGATAATGAAGGAATAAAAGTTAATGGTAAAATAATATCAAATAAACGCTATGCAGAAGATAGTGCTGTCAACACGGATAGTGAAGAAGCATTACAACAACAGTTTAAGAGATGAGTGAAAAACAAAAGTGAAAAATGTGGGTTTTGCGTTAAAGTTGTAAAGACAAAAGTAATGGTTGTTTCCAAATCGGAAATAAATCCTCGAACACAAATTATGGAAAATTTGGCGTATTTGGGAACTATCATTAGCTGTCATTAGATGTGCTAAAGATATCAAAACAAGAATAGGTCATGCAAAACAACATTCAATCATCTAAAAGACCTAAAATAAAGGGACATTATCTTCAATTTGAAAAAAAGAGGGCTGCTGGAATGCTGTATATTGTTAGGGCTATTGTATAGGTCAGAAGCGTGCATAGTTTTAGTAAGCACCAGAGGCTTTTGGAATATGGTGTGTTAAGTTTTAAATGCAAGAAAGTGGTTTTCTTACCGTAGAACTCAGATACCTTCACACTGGTTACTCATCCAGGAGATTATGGTGTATCACTACGTAGAATTTCACTCTGCTTCCGGCATTCAATGCGTTGTGTACTTGATAAATAATGATTTAATGAATTCCATTAACTTCCAACATCCATCTAAGTTATTGGTTATACTTGTCATAACCAATCAGTCATTACCTTTGATAATAATAATAATAGAGGGGTCAGAGATACGGGCAGATAATTGCACTTACGTTTATTTGGCACAATTCCATACACTGGACTTATAATTTGCATGGATAGGTCAGTCACTCACATTCACGCCACAGTACCGTAAGTTATAAGGGAGAGTTTGTCAACCTGGTGAATTAATCGTTTAGATCTATTAGGCCGGCCTGGAGTGCTCTTGTAGCAAACAGGCCCTCACCATTGATCACTTCCTCTACAGGATGTGTTAACTTGTCGCTGGACTTAACAACAATCTCGGGGATTTGCACACACAGACTCGTAGCACTGGTAGGACTGGATGGCCCCTGTTCTAAATCCGCGGAGCAGGAGGTCTTCTATAACCCAAGGTCTAAAGCCTACTGGCTAAAATGTGGTTTTGAGGCATGAGATGACCCCTATCGGCTGGCCGGGTACCTGATCTCTACCTAAACAAACATTTGGGATGGGTTGTGCGGGAGGCCCAGCGCAACCCATGACATGGTGTTATAGGAAAATGTTATAATTAAATTATACTGACAGGAAAATATGACCAAATGCTAACATTGGCAAAAACTTCAAGAGAAATACTTGAAATTTATAGAAAAAACATACAGAAAATGAGATATTTTGAAAATATAATTAGGAATGAAGGAATGACGGCAGAAATATTAATTTGCACACTTCAGGGTAGGAGGGCCAGGGAAGGCAGAGACTGGTATAGGTTAATTAAATTAAAAACTTGGTCCTCACAGAGACACAAAATCTTGGAAGATTGGTAAACACAGCCCAAATACGCTTAGAGTGGAGGAATGTGGTCGTCAACCCTAAGATATAAGGAGTCCTTATTAAGGACGGTACTCTGCTAAATTGATTTATTGGGGGAAGAAGATTCATGTAGTTGTAGGAGATGCCAGCGTGTTATGGGCCCATATGAAACGATGAAAATGGTAACATGCTGTTTTTGTAGCAGGTGTGTGTGTGTGTGTGTAATAATAATAATACTAATATTTAACGGTTTATTGAAAAAGTCGGCAGCCCGAAGACTGAAAATATACATTTGACAAAAAAGACTTATTACATACAAAAACATGGGGTGGGTGGGTCGTTTAACAAAAGCTTTCATTACTAAAAGAAGAAGGACCAATGATTGGACATGCAAATTATTATAGTTAACAGTTGATGGCCTGGGCGTGGGCTGGTCATGGGGACACCAGGTGGTGAGGTGTTCACGTGGTGTGGTAACTCGTCTTCGGTGTTGATATGAGGGACCTCACGTGGTCATGGAGACATCGGGTGGTGTGGTGCTCAAGTGGTGTGGTAACGCGTCCTAGGGTGTTGATATGAAGGACCTCACGTGGTCATGGAGACATCGGGTCGTGTGGTGTTCACTTGGTGTAATAACTCATCCTCGGGTGTTGATATGAAGGACCTCACGTGGTCATGGAGACATTGGGTGGTGTTGTGCTCAAGTGGTGTGGTAACTCGTCCTCGGATGTTGATATGAAGGACCTCACGTGATCATATGATCATAGAGACACCGCGTGGTGTGGTGTTTACGTGGTACAGTGATTCGTCCTCGGGTGTTGATATGAGGGACCTCACGGTGATGTTGTGTTATCCCGTAGTCAGGTGAATAGCCGGCCGGCCCTCTGTTGTTCTCAGGGTGGACGGATTAGCACCTCTTTGTCAGAAGATGGTGGTTAGTTCCCGGGGTACAAGGCTTTCATCGACTTAACCAAGGCCTTCGACTCAGTCAACAGGGAAGCCCTTTGGTGGACCCTCAGTCGTTTTTGCTGCCCACCAAAATTCAGCGTCATTCAGAGGCAACTCCACGATGGCTTGAACGGCAGTGCCCTGCACAATGGCACCCGGTCTGATTTCTTCCCCATCCAGACGGGGGTTAAACAAGGGTGTGTCCTGGCACCAACTCCCTTTTCCATTTTCTTAGCTGCCTTCCTTACTCGTGCCAATGCCAATTTAACCGGCGGGGTGGACATTGAGTACCGGATGTAGGTCTTTTCAACATAAGATGACTCCAGACAGGAATAAAGGTGTTGGCAGCTTCCATTACAGATCTTCAGTATGCAGACGACCTCACCCTTGTCGGTCACACTGAACGTGACCTACAGGAGATCCTGAACACCTACACAGATGAGTATGCACACTTCGGCATTGAAGTGAATGTACATAAGACTCAGATTCTCTGTCAGCCTACCCCTGTTTTAGACACACCTCCACCGTACATCCAGCTTAACGGTACTAACCCTCTATAATGTTACCCACTTTCGGTATCTCGGTTCCCACCTGTTAACCACCGCGGACATCGATGAAAAGATTCTGCATCGGATCAGATATGCATCTCAACTTGAGATTCTCAAACCTTTGGCAGACTTCGTACTTGTGTCTTCAGTTGCAGGGAGCTGAAATTATCTACAAAGTTACACGTATATCGAGTAGTAGTCCTCCCCACCCTGCTATATGGCAACAAGACATGGGACACATACAAGCGGCACCTCATGGCACTTGAAAGCTTTCTCCAATTAAACCTCCATTCCATCCTCCGAGTTCGCTGGTAAGACAAGAGAACAAATGCCATATTCTTGCTGACACCTACTGTAGGAGCATTGAAGCTACCATTATCAATGAGAAACTACATTGGACTGGCCATGTTACCCGCATTGACGACAGTAGAATACCAAAGCAGCTACTTTACAGTCACCTAACGAATAGTAAACGTAATGCTGGCAGGCAACTGAAAAGATATAAAGATAGTCTTAAGACAAACCTGAAAACGTGCAAAATCGACCCCCTCAACAGGAGAGGATTACTGCACACCGTAACACTTGGAGGATCACCACACAAGAAGGTGTCAATACTTTCGAGTTAGCCCGACTGCATACCGATGCAAACAAGCGCCTGGGCTGGAAAGACACTGCCGCAGCCCCTCCAGCACTAGATGTAGCCCTCCACACGTGCAACATCTGTGGACGACCCTTTCGGTCCCGTATCGGTCTCTTTAGTCACCTCAGAACTCACTAATGAAGGTGCTGTCCTTAATAAATTATATCATTGTATCATACCTGGATGATCGTCATACTCGTTTACGAGTGACCGCAAAGAAGTAGTAGTAGTAGTATGTGTGTGTGTGTGTGTGTGTGTGTGTGTCGCGTGAGGGAGCATCATCCATCTTTTAGGAAATTTTCGATTTTTGCGAGAGTTTGGCAATGTGACCAAAATCCTGTTACTCCCTCTCTCTATTCTCTCTCCGCTCCCTCCTTCCCCTCTTCCCCCTCAATCCTATCTATTTATTTCTCTCTCTCTTTCTTCGTTTCCTCTTATTTTTTCTCTTTCCTCGCTCTCTTGTTCTTCCCTCTCACTTCAATACATCTCTCCTCTCTCTTTCCTCCCTCCCTCTTTTATTTTCTCTCTTTCCTCTCTTCCTCCCACTCTTCTTCCCTCTTACTACTATCCCACTCACTCCTCTTCTCTCTTCTCTCCCTCTTTTTCTCTCCTATACCTCCCTCCTCCCTCTCATCCCTTCTTTCTCCTTCCCTTAACCTAACCTCCTTCTTCTGAACTTTTTTCCCTTTCCTGCCTGTATCCTCCCCTCTCTCTCTCTCTCTCTCTCTCTCTCTCTCTCTCTCTCTCTCTCTCTCTCTCCCTATGTTAATGATGTCATTTTCCCAGGTAATGTCCATTATCCTGCGCGTGGAGGCCACAAATCGCATTATTTCTCCTGTTTTGTGAAAATTTCCTCGAGTTTCCTTTTTGTGAGCAACGGGGATGTGGCGTCATGCTAATGAGGCGTGTGTAGCTGTGTGTGGGTTGTGTTAGCTGGTGTCTGGTCATTGTGTTAGGATGGTGGTGTCGGAGTAAACTCATATGGGGTTATATATATTTTTTTTATTTATTTATATATGTGTGTAAGTGTATATACAGTATGTGTAGTACTTGAGTGTTTGAAAATATGTGTAAAATAGTGCATGCATGTGTGTGCGCCTCTGAATGTGCATGTCAACGATATTTTTTTTTCCTCTTAGCGGAGGAAAGTGTCGAGAGAAACAAAAGCTAAACACGGACTCCCTCGGTGTATTAAAACAATAGCCAGGCGACGCAGTCATTATTATAAGTAGTGAAGCAACAGGTAGACGCGCCATCACCACCTATTGTGTCCTCATTAGTGACGTCTCAGGTGAGCTTGACCCCCTTTGTCCACACACACACATACGCACATCAAACGTCTCTTTGATACTTATAGAGACAAATATTAATTTGTGAATATCATTAAGTATCTGACGAACCTTGTATTAACACCTACAGTTCTTGTCATTATAAAGGGAAGGTTACTAATCAATTAACTAAAAGTTTCCACATAATATACACTTTATATCACACATTAGATGATAAAGTTACACATAAACGGATAAATATTAACCGGTGAGTTAGGCGTACGTGTTATCTTTATATTACAGTATAAACAGGTAGACAGAGGTAGGGAAAGAGAGAGAGAGAGATTAGGCAGGTAAGTCGAGAGGGAGAGAAAAAAAGAAAGGGAGGAAAGGAAGGAGGCAGGTCGGTAAGGAAGAAGGGAGAGATGGAGGGAGGGAGGGTGGGAGGGTGAGATTGTGAGAGGAAGGAGAGAGGGAATCAAGGAGGCAGGAAAGGAAGGAGGGAAGGAATTTTATTATTACGATCTTTTATGGACAATATCCAGGAGTTTCGAGTTTGCGTGTGTGTATGTGTGGCAAACCGTGGTATAATGGTTCTTTACGCCATTTGCCTCTGTCTATCCAGCAGTAATTGGGAACCAGGATATTAATCGATTTTCGGATCGTGTTCCGGGGTAATAGTTAGCCAATTTAGTTTGCGAGTTGTCCGGTGTTCCCGGATTATTCCTTGATACTGGGTCATACAGCTCGTTAACTTAGGGTGTGGTTGTTGTGTTGGCGACAGCTTTTACACCTGAAATAAATTCACACCTAGGTGGCCCTAAGGCCGCCCATCCTCGTTACACGATGGGCAACTATTATTATTTATTTATGTGTGTGTGTGTGTGTGTGTGTGTGTGTGTGTGTGTGTGTGTGTGTGTGTGTGTGTGTGTGTGTGTGTGTGTGTGTGTTGTGTGTGTCAGAACACGGCGTCGTGGCCATAACTTTCAAGTATGTGTGATAAACTTAGTGACTACCACACCTAAACACCCGGAGAACCGCGTAACGAGCGTTGTGGTAGTTATTATGGCAGCAGTGGGGAAGGTAAGGACCATGATACAGCTCGTTAGCGTTTAGTAGAGTCAGGTGTTGTAACCTAACGCGTGTTCTATGTTAATTGTCTAAATAATTTCAAATCCCTAATTATATATTTTCACCCTGAAGTAAATACAAAACTAGACTTGAATATTAACAGTAATAATACACTACTAAAATAGCTTACCGGTACCAAGCCGTTAATTTACTCGGCTATTTTGAAAGCTTACAAACACTTTTTTCACAATTCGGAGCTGTTATTAAGTTAATTTAAAGCTGGTCTTGTATGTTGCCTGGTGATGTTTGTTGGTGATATTAGTTGATGTTAGTTGGTGATGTTAGTTGGTGATGTTAGTTGGTGATATTAGTTGATGTTAGTTGGTAATGTTAGTTGGTGATGTTAGTTGGTGATGTTAGTTGGTGATGTTAGTTGGTGATGTTAGTTGGTGATATTAGTTGATGTTAGTTGGTGATGTTAGTTGGTGATGTTAGTTGGTGATGTTAGTTGGTGATGGTTGGTGATGTTGGTTGGTGATGTTAGTTGGTGATGTTAGTTGGTGATGTTAGTTGGTGATATTAGTTGGTGATGTTAGTTGGTGATGTTAGTTGGTGATATTATGTTGGTTGATGTTAGTTGGTGATATTAGTTGGTGATGTTAGTTGGTGATGTTAGTTGGTGATGTTGTTGGTGATGTTAGTTGGTGATGTGAGTTGGTGATGTGATTAGTTGGTGATATTAGTTGGTGATGTTAGTTGGTGATGTTAGTTGGTGATATTAGTTGGTGATGTTAGTTGTGATGTTAGTTTGTGATGTTAGTTGGTGATGTGAGTTGGTGATATTAGTTGGTGATGTTAGTTGGTGATGTTAGTTGGTGATGTTAGTTGGTGATGTTAGTTGGTGATGTTAGTTGATATTAGTTGGTGATGTTAGTTGGTGATATTAGTTGATGTTAGTTGGTGATGTTAGTTGGTGATATTAGTTGATATTAGTTGGTGATGTTAGTTGGTGATGTTAGTTTGTGATGTTAGCTGGTGATGTTGGTGATGTGAGTTGGTAATGTTGGTTGGTGATATTAGTTGGTGATGTGGTTGGTGATATTAGTTGGTGATGTTAGTTGGTGATATTAGTTGATGTTAGTTGGTGATGTTAGTTGGTGATGTGAGTTGGTGATATTAGTTGGTGATGTTAGTTGGTGATGTTAGTTGGTGATGTGAGTTGGTGATATTAGTTGGTGATGTTAGTTGGTGATATTAGTTGATGTTAGTTGGTGATGTTAGTTGGTGATGTGAGTTGGTGATATTAGTTGGTGATGTTAGTTGGTGATGTTAGTTGGTGATGTGAGTTGGTGATATTAGTTGGTGATGTTAGTTGGTGATATTAGTTGATGTTAGTTGGTGATGTTAGTTGGTGATGTGAGTTGGTGATATTAGTTGGTGATGTTAGTTGGTGATGTTAGTTGGTGATGTGAGTTGGTGATATTAGTTGGTGATGTTAGTTGGTGATATTAGTTGATGTTAGTTGGTGATGTTAGTTGGTGATGTGAGTTGGTGATATTAGTTGGTGATATTAGTTGGTGATGTTAGTTGGTGATGTGAGTTGGTGATGTTAGTTGGTGATGTTAGTTGGTGATGTTAGTTGGTGATATTAGTTGGTGATGTTAGTTGGTGATATTAGTTGGTGATGTTAGTTGGTGATGTTAGTTGGTGATGTGAGTTGGTGATATTAGTTGGTGATGTTAGTTGGTGATATTAGTTGATGTTAGTTGATGATGTTAGTTGGTGATGTTAGTTGGTGATGTTAGTTGGTGATGTTAGTTGGTGATATTAGTTGGTGATGTTAGTTGGTGATATTAGTTGATGTTAGTTGGTGATGTTAGTTGGTGATGTTAGTTGGTGATATTAGTTGGTGATGTTAGTTGGTGATATTAGTTGGTGATGTTAGTTGGTGATGTTAGTTGGTGATGTGAGTTGGTGATGTTAGTTGGTGATATTAGTTGGTGATATTAGTTGGTGATGTTAGTTGGTGATGTGAGATGGTGATATTAGTTGGTGATGTTAGTTGGTGATATTAGTTGATGTTAGTTGGTTATGTTAGTTGGTGATGTGAGTTGGTGATATTAGTTGGTGATGTTAGTTGGTGATGTTAGTTGGTGATGTTAGTTGGTGATGTTAGTTGGTGATGTTAGTTGGTGATGTTAGTTGGTGAGTTGATGTAGTTGATATTAGTTGATGTTAGTTGGTGATGTTAGTTGGTGATGTTAGTTGGTGATATTAGTTGGTGATATTAGTTGATGTTAGTTGGTGATGTTAGTTGGTGATATTAGTTGATGTTAGTTGGTGATGTTAGTTGGTGATATTAGTTGGTGAAGTTAGTTGGTGATGTTAGTTGGTGATGTTAGTTGGTGATGTTAGTTGGTGATGTTAGTTGGTGATGTGAGTTGGTGATGTGAGTTGGTGATATTAGTTGGTGATGTTAGTTGGTGATATTAGTTGGTGATGTTAGTTGGTGATGTGAGTTGGTGATGTTAGTTGGTGATATTAGTTGGTGATGTTAGTTGGTGATGTTAGTTGGTGTTGGTGATTTAGTTGGGTGAGGTTGGTGTTGGGGTGATGTGGTTGGTGTTGGTTGGTGGTGGTTGGTGTTGGTTGGTGATGTTGGTTGGTGTAGGTTGGTGGGTTGGTGATGGTTGGTGAAGTTGGTTGGTGTTGGTTGATGTTGGTTGGTGATGTTGGTTGGTGATGTTGGTTGGTGTTGGTTGGTGATGTTGGTTGGTGATGTTGGTTGGTGTGGGGTTGGTGGTGTAGGTTGGTGATGTTGGTTGGTGATGTTGGTTGGTTGGTGTTGTTTGGGTGTTGGTTGGTGTGATGTTGGTTGGGGTGTTGGTTGGTGTTGGTTGGTGATGTTGGTTGGTGATGTTAGTTGGTGATTTAGTTGGTGATGTTAGTTGGTGATGTTGGTTGGTGTTGGTGATGTTAGTTGGTGATGTTAGTTGGTGATGTTGGTTGGTGTTAGTTGGTGATGTGGTTGGTGTTGGTTGGTGATGTTGGTTGGTGTTGGTTGGTGATGTTGGTTGGTGTTGGTTGGTGATGTGGTTGGTGATTTGGTTGGTGGAGTGTTGGTTGGTGATTGGGTTGGTGGTGGTTGGTGTTGGTTGGTGATGTTGGTTGGTGTGGTTGTGTTGGTTGGTGTTGGTTGGTGTTGGTTGGTGATGTTGGTTGGTGATGTTGGTTGGTGGGTGTTGGTTGGTGTGTGGTTGGTGATGGTTGGTGATGTTGGTTGGTGATGTGAGTTGGTGTGAGTTGGTTGGTTGGTGATGTTGGTTGGTGGTGTTAGTTGGTGATGTTGGTTGGTGATGTTGGTTGATGTTGGTTGGTGATGTGAGTTGGTGAGTGTTGGTTGGTGATGTGGTTGGTGTGTTGGTTGGTGATGTTGGTTGGTGATGTTTAGTTGGTGATGTGAGGTTGGTGATGTTGGTTGGTGATGTTGGTTGGTGATGTTGGTTGGTGATTGGGTTGGTGTATTGGTTGGTGGTATTGGTTGGTGGTGAGGTTGGTGATGTTGGTTGGTGATGTTGGTTGGTGATGGTTGGTGATGTTGGTTGGTGATGTGAGTTGGTGATGTTGGTTGGTGATGTTGGTTGGTGATAGTTGGTGATGTAGGTTGGTGATGTTAGGTTGGTGAGTGTTGGTTGGTGATGTGAGTTGGTGTTGGTTGGTGGTTGGTGGTGTTGGTTGGTGTTAGTTGATGGTGGTTGGTGGTGTTGGTTGGTGTTGGTTGGTGATGTTGTTGGTTGGTGTTGGTTGGTGATGTTGGTTGGTGGTTGGTGGTTGGTGTTGGTTGGTTGGTGTTGGTTGGTGGTTGGTGGTGTTGGTTGGTGGTTGGTGTTGGGATTGGTGTTTGGTTGGTGTTGGTTGGTGATGTTGGTTGGGGTGTTGGTTGGTGGTGTTGGTTGGTGGTTGTTGGTTGGGTGGATGTTGGTTGGTGATGTTGGTTGGTGATGTTGGTTGGTGATGTTGGTTGGTGTTGGTTGGTGATGTTAGTTGGTGGTGTTGGTTGGTGGTTGGTGATGTTGGTTGGTGATATTGGTTGGTGTTGGTTGGTGATGTTGGTGGTTGGTGTTGGGTGGTTGTGATGTTGGTTGGTGGTGTTGGTTGGTGGTGTTGGTTGGTGTTGGTTGGTGTGGGTTGGTGGTGTTGGTTGGTGGGTTGGTGTGGTTGGTGGTTGGTGTTGGTTGGTGGAGTGGTTGGTTGAGTGTTGGTTGGTGTTGGTTGGATGTTGGTTGGTGTTTGGTTGGTGATGGTTGGTGATGTTAGTTGGTGATGGTTGGTGATGTTGGTTGGTGAGTTGGTTGGTGATGTTGGTTTGATGTTGGTTGGTGTTGGTTGGTGTTGGTTGGGTGTTGTTGGTGTTGGTTGGTGTGAGGTTGGTGGTGGTTGGTGTTGGTTGGTGTTGGTTGAGTGTTGGTTGGTGATGTTGGTTGGTGATGTTGGTTGATGTTGGTTGGGGTGTTGGTTGATGTTGGTTGGTGGTTGGTGTTGGTTGGTGTTGGTTGGGTGTTGGTTGGTGGTGTTGGTTGGTGGTGTTGGTTGGGGTTGGTTGGTTGGTGTGGTTGGTGATGTTGGTGTGGTTGGTGATTTGGTTGGTGATGTTGGTTGGTGGTGTTGGTTGGTGTTGGTTGGTTTGGTGATGTTGGTTGGTGTGGTTGGTGGTTGGTGGTGTTGGTTGGTGGTGAGGTTGGTGTTGGTTGGTGATGGTTGGTGGTTGGTGTTGGTTGGTGGTGTTGGTTGGTGATGTTGGTTGGTGTTGAGTTGGTGATGTTGGTTGGTGATGGTGGTTGGTGAGTGGTTGGGGTGTTGGTTGGTGATGTTGGTTGGTGTTGGTTGGTGATGTTGGTTGGTGTTGGTTGGTGGTTTGGTTGGTGATGTTGGTTGGTGTTGGTTGGTGTTGGTTGGTGATGGGTGATAGTTTGGTGTTGGTTGGTGATGTTGGTTGGTGATGTTGGTTGGTGATGGTTGGTGATGTTGGTTGTTGATGTTGGTTGTGTGGTTGGTGTTGGTGGTGGTGTTGGTTGGTGGTGTTGGTTGGGGTGTTGGTTGGTGGTGTGAGGTTGGTGAGTGTGGTTGGTTGGTGGTGGTTGGTGGTGTTGGTTGGTGTTGGTTGGTGGTTGGTGTTGGTTGGTGATGTGATTGGTGTTGGTTGGGGTTGGTTGGTGTTGGTTGGTTGGTTGTGTTGGTTGGTTGGTGTTGGTTGGTGGAGGTTGGTGGTTGGTGTTGGTTGGATTGGTGTTGGTTGGTGATGTTGGTTGGTGGTGTTGGTTGGTGATGTTGGTTGGTGTTGGTTGGTGGTGGTTGGTGTTGGTTGGTGATGTTGGTTGGTGTTGGTTGGTGAGTGGTTGGTGATGTTGGTTGGTGATGTGGTTTGGTGGTGTTGGTTGGTGAGTGTTGGTTGGGTGTGGTTGGTGGTGGTTGGTGGTTGGTTGGTGTTGGTTGGTGGTGTTGGTTGGTGATGTGGGTTGTGTTATTGGTTGGTGTTGGTTGGTGGTGTTGGTTGGTGTTGGTTGGTTGTTGGTGTTGGTTGGTGATGTTGGTTGGTTGGTTGGTGTTGGTTGGTGATGTTGGTTGGTGATGTTGGTTGGTGTTGGTTGGTGATGTTGGTTGGTGATGTTGGTTGGTGATGTTGGTTGGTGGTTGGTTGGTTGGTGTTGGTTGGTGAGGTTGTTGATGTTGGTTGGTTGGTTGGTGATGTTGGTTGGTGAGTTGGTTGGTGGTGTTGGTTGGTGATGTTGGTTGGTGGTGTTGGTTGGTGTTGGTTGGTGTGAGGTTGGTGATGTGTTGGTTGGTGATGTTGGTTGGTTGGTTGGTGGTTGGTGTGGGGTTGGTGTTGGTTGGTGATGTTGGTTGGTGTTGGTTGGTGTTGGTTGGTGGTTGGTGTTGGTTGGTGATGTTGGTTGGTGATTGGTTGGTGTTGGTTGGTGATGTTGGTTGGTGATGTGGTTGGTGATGTTGGTTGGTGATGTTGGTTGGTGATGTTGGTTGGTGATGTTGGTTGGTGATGTGGTTGGTGATGTTGGTTGGTGGTTGATGTTGGTTGGTGTTGGTTGGTGATGTGAGTTGGTGATGTTAGTTGGTGTTGTTGGTGATGTTGGTTGGTGAGTGTTGGTTGGTGATGTTGGTTGGAGTGTTGGTTGGTGTTGGTTGGTGATGTTGGTTGGTGGTGTTGGTTGGTGATGTTGGTTGGTGTTGGTTGGTTGGTGGGTTGGGTTGGTTGGTGTTGGTTGGTGATGTTGGTTGGTGATGTTGGTTGGTGATGTGAGGTTGGTGATGGTTGGTGATGTTGGTTGGTGATGTTGTTTGGTGTTGGTTGGTGATGTTGGTTGGTGTTGGTTGGTGTGGGTTGGTGATGGTGGTTGGTGGTGTTGGTGATGGTGGTTGGTGTTGGTTGGTGGTGTTGGTTGGTGATGTTGGTTGGTGATGTTGGTTGGTGTTGGTTGGTGATGTTGGTTGGGTTGGTGTTGGTTGGTGGTTGATGTTGGTTGGTGTTGGTTGGTGAGTGTTGGTTGGTGATGTTGGTTGGTGTTGGTTTGGTTGGTGTTGGTTGGTGTTGGTGGTTGGTGTTGGTTGGTGATGTTGGTTGGTTGGTGTTGGTTGGTGTGGGTTGGTGATATTGGTTGGTGATGTTGGTTGGTGATGTTGTTGATGTTGGTTGGTGTTGGTTGGTGTGAGTTGGTGGTTGGTGGTGGTTGGTTGGTGGTGTTGGTTGGTGTTGGTTGGTGTTGGTTTGGTGTTGGTTGGTGTTGGTTGGTGATGGTTGGTGTTGGTTGGTGTGAGGTTGGTTGGTTGGTGTTGGTTGGTGTTGGTTTGGTGTTGGTTGGTGTTGGTTGGTTGGTGTTGGTTGGTGTTGGTTGGTGTTGGTTGGTGGAGTGTTGGTTGGTGGAGTGGTTGGTTGGTGGTGTTGGTTGGTGATGTTGGTTGGTGTTGGTTGGTGATGTTGGTTGGTGATGTGAGTTGGTGATGGAGGTTGGTGATGTGGTTGGTGATGTTGGTTGGTGATGTTGTTGGTGGTGTTTGGTGTTGGTTGGTGGTGTTGGTTGGTGTTAGTGGTGGTTGGTGATGTTGGTTGGTGATGGGTTGGTGGTGGTTGGTGGTGTTGGTTGGTGATGTTGGTTGGTGTTGGTTGGTGTTGGTTGGTGATGTTGGTTGGTGATGTGGTTGGGTGTTGGTTGGGTGTGGGTTGGTTGGTGGTTGGTGAGTGTTGGTTGGTGATGGTTGGTGTTGGTTGGTGTTGGTTGTTGGTTGGTGTTGGTTGGTGGTATTGGTTGGAGTTGGTTGGTGTTGGTTGGTGTTAGGTGTTGGTTGGTGATGTTGGTGGTGTTGGTTGGTGATGTTGTTTGGTGTTGGTTGGTGATTGGGGTTGGTGATGGTGGTTGGTGGTGGTTGGTGATGTTGGTTGGTGTTGGTTGGTGAGTGTTGGTTGGTGGTGTTGGTTGGTGATGTTGGTTGGTGAGTGTTGGTTGGTGGTGTTGGTTGGTGATGTTGGTTGGATGTTGGTTGGTGTTGGTTGGTGATGTTGGTTGGGGTGTGGTTGGTGTTGGTTGGTGGTGGTTTGGTTGGTGAGTTTGGTGTTGGTTGATGTTGGTTGGTGTTGGTTGGTGGTTGTGGTTGGTGATGTTGGTTGGTGATGTAGTTGGTGAGTGTTGGTTGGTGATGTTGGTTGGTGAGTGGTTGGTGTTGGTTGGTGTTGGTTGGTGTTGGTTGGTGATGGTTGGTGTTGGTTGGTTATTGGTTGGTGGTGTTGGTTGGGTGTTGGTTGGTGGTTGGTGGTTGGTTGGTGTTGGTTGGGATGTTGGTTGGTGGTGTTGGTTGGTGTTGGTTGGTGATGTGGTTGGTGGTTGGTGTTGGTTGGTGTTGGTTGGTTGGTTGGTGTTGGTTGGTGATGTTGGTTGGTGATTGTTGGTTGGTGATGGTTGGTGTTGGTGATGTTGGTTGGTGATGTTTTGGTGTGTTGGTGGTGTTGGTTGGTGAGTTGGTTGGTGTTGGTTGGTGTTGGTTGGGGTGTTGGTTGGTGTTGGTTGGTGGTTGGTGTTGGTTGGTGTGAGGTTGGTGTTGGTTGGTGTTGGTTGGTGGTAGTTGGTGTTGGTTGGTGTTGGTTGGTGTTGGTTGGTGGTGGTTGGTGTTGGTTGGTGGTTGATGTTGGTTGGTTGGTGTTGGTTGGTGTTGGTTGAGGTGTTGGTTGGTGGTTGGTGTTGGTTGGTGTGGGTTGGTGGTTGGTGTTGGTTGGTGATGTGGTGTTGGTTGGTGTTGGTTGGTGATGTTGGTTGGTGATGTTGGTTGGTGTTGTTTGGTGATGTTGGTTGGTGATGTTGGTTGGTTATGTTGGTTGGTGTTGGTTGGTGGTGTTGGTTGGTGATGGTTGGTGTTGGTTGGTGGTGTTGGTTGGTGTTGGTTGATGTTGGTTGGTGGTGTTGGTTGGTGGTGTTGGTTGGTGTTGGTTGGAGTGTTGGTTGGTGTTGGTTGGTGATGTTGGTTGGTGATTGGTTGGTGTTGGTTGGTGATGTTGGTGTGGTTGATTGAGTTGGTTGGTGGGGTTGGTGTTGGTTGGTGATGTTGGTTGGTGATGTTGGTTGGTGATGTGAGTTGGTGATGTGGGTTGGTGATTGGTTGGTGATGTTAGTTGGTGATGTTGGTTGGTGATGTGGTTGGTGGTGTGGTTGGTGGTTGGTGATGTTGGTTGGTGATGTTGGTTGGTGATGTTGGTTGGTGAGGTTGGTGATGTTGGTTGGTGATGTTGGTTGGTGGTGGGTGTTGGTTGGGGTGTTGGTTGTGGGGTTGGTGATGTGGTTGGTGTTGGTTGGTGGTGTTGGTTGGTGGTGTTGGTTGGTGGTGGTTGGGTGTTGGTTGGTGATGTTGGTTGATGTTGGTTGGTGTTGGTTGGGTTGGTGATGTGGTTGGTGATGTTGGTTGGTGATGTTGGTTGGTGATGTTGGTTGGTGATGTTGGTTGGTGATGGTTTGGTGGTGTTGGTTGGTGATGGTGGTTGGTGTTGGTTGGTGGTTGGTGTTGGTTGGTGTGAGGTTGGTGATGTTGGTTGGTGATGTTGGTTGGTGTTGGTTGGTGATGTTGGTTGGTATTGGTTGGTGGTGTTGGTTGGTGATGTTGGTTGGTGATGTTGGTTGGTGGTTGGTGATGTGGTTGGTGATGTTGGTTGGTGATGTTGGTTGGTGATGTTGGTTGGTGATGTTGGTTGGTGATGTTGGTTGGTGGTGTTGGTTGGTGATGTTGGTTGATGTTGGTTGGTGATGTTGGTTGGTGATGTTGGTTGGTGATGTTGGTTGGTGATGTTAGTTGGTGGTGGTTGGTGTATTGGTTGGTGATGTTGGTTGGTGATGTTGGTTGGTGGTGTTGGTTGGTGGTGTTGGTTGGTGATGTGAGGTTGGTGGTGTTGGTTGGTGATGTTGGTTGGTGATGGTTGGTGTTGGTTGGTGGTGTAGGTTGGTGATGTTGGTTGGTGGAGTGTTGGTTGGTGATGTTGGTTGATGTTGGTTGGTTGATGTTGGTTGGTGATGTAGGTTGGTGATATTGGTTGGTGGTTGGTGGTGTTGGTTGGTGATGTTGGTTGGTGAGTGTGATGGTTGGTGGGTGGTTGGTGATGTTGGTTGGTGATGTTGGTTGGTGATGTGGTTGGTGATGTTGGTTGGTGGAGTGTTGGTTGGTGATGTTGGTTGGTGATGAGGTTGGTGATGTGAGTTGGTGATGTTAGTTGGTGATGTTGGTTGGTGGTGTTGGTTGGTGATGTGGTTGGTGATGTTGGTTGGTGATGTTGGTTGGTGATGTGAGTTGGTGTGGTTGGTGATGTTGGTTGGTGATGTTTGGTGATGTTGGTTGGTGTTGGTTGGTGATGTTGGTTGGTGATGTGGTTGGTTAGTGTTGGTTGGTGGTGTTGGTTGGTGTTGGTTGGTGGTGTTGGTTGGTGATGTTGGTTGGTGGTGTGGGTTGGTGGATATTGGTTGGTGGTGTTGGTTGGTGATGTTGGTTGGTGTTGGTTGGTGGTGTTGGTTGGTGATGTTGGTTGGTGATGTTGGTTGGTGATGTTGGTTGAGTGTTGGTTGGTGATGGTTGGTGGTGGTTGGTGATGATGGTTGGTGATGTTGGTTGGTGTTGGTTGGTGTGTGAGTTGGTGATGTTGGTTGGTGATGGTTGGTGATGTTGGTTGGTGGTGTTGGTTGGTGGGTGGAGATGGTGTTGGTTGGTGTTGGTTGGTGGTGGTTGGTGTTGGTTGGGTTGTGTTGGTTGGTTGGTGTGGTTGGTGATGTGGTTGGTGTTGGTTGGTGATGTTGGTTGGTGATGTTGGTTGGTGATGTTGGTTGGTGTTGGTTGGTGTTGGTTGGTGATGTTGGTTGGTGAGTGTTGGTTGGTGAGTGTTGGTTGGTGATGATTGGTGATGTTGGTTGGTGTTGGTTGGTGAGTGTTGGTTGGTGTGGTTGGTGTGCGTAACTA
>NW_024734940.1:5730935-5753371 GCF_018991925.1 Homarus americanus | reverse complement strand
TGAAAACCTGAATTCCCCCCCTGGGGGGAATTCCCCCTGGTTGAGAACCCCTGGTCTAAATAGTTCATAACACATCGCAAACCACCAGAAAAAACACAATAGTCTGCATGTCTGACTACAGGGATGACCAAAACTTAAAATTTACCCAATATAGCCAATCTCGAATCTAAACATCCAAATACTTATGTTAGTTAAAGTAAAATTTTACCCATTAATATTAATATAAATGATGATATATCCCAGTGGTTCATTAGTGAATCATGAAAACAATAACTGCACTATGTTGTCACTATGTTCTTGATATACTGGTAACTCCATCTAGTACTGATATACTCTGTAAATGCACTGGAAAAAAACAGAGAAAGTCTACCAGGTAAGAGTACATGACAGCTGAGCTGGTGTGAATATGGGAGTTTTTTATATTCAAAAGAACATTAGAATGGAGGAAACTGCAGCGGACCTATTGGCCTATACTGGGCAGTCCCATTTACACCCAACCCCTATCGCTCATATATCCATCCAACCTATGTTTAAAGCTGCTCTTCACGGCACATTTCTTCACTTACGAAATGTCCATGACTTAGACACTTAAAACTTACCTGAACGTGGCATTTGGGGTCTGAAGAGGCCATCCTTTCTACTACCTCCGACTGCAGCGATGAGTTTGATAGAGAGCGTCGTCTGCAGGGTAAGGTGTGACGTCATTGCAAATGGCGTCCCTGTATCTAGAGAAATAAACTTATCTCGACTATTATAGTAGGACCTTAAACTTTCATTACAAATTATATATACCGTATCACTCTAGGAACTTGGCAGAGTGTATTTCGTGTGTTTACCCAGAACCGTCAACTCGTCCAATGGCTAAGTGGTAGCAAAGGAAACACCGGGTTAGAGAGACAACTTTATTCCTGACGTTTTGTCTCAAAGGACATTTTTCAATGTCCTTCGAGACGAAACGTCAAAAACAAAGTTGTCTTAGTGATCCTGTGTTTCCTCTGCTACCTCTTAGCCCTCTGATTGTGGAGTGGTTAGGTTAGGTTAGGGTAACGTAGGTTGGTTTCGGGTAGGGTAGGGTAGGGTAGGGTAGGGTAGTTTAGGTTAGTTTAAATTAGCTTGATTAGTAACTGAAATAAGTGACTAATAGACAGGTGATCCAGAAAAACAAATATTATAGGTGTTTGTTAATGAATTAGTTAACGGTTAAACGGCTAAACTTAAAAGAAAACTTTGAGTTTCACATTAGCACAAGTGTTGGCTCTAACAGGTAAGTTGTGTCTGGTCTTAGAAGGCGTCCGAATCACCTTGGCTAGTTTGATTATTTTTCTTAAAGTGATTCAATTAAAACTTTCTTTCAATCAAGTGAGGAGGAGAAAAAGAGAGATAAGGAAAGATAGACAGATAGAGAGAAGAAACAGAGAGAGAGAAACAGAATAGAGGGAGAGAGAAAGAACTGACACTGGGAGACAGAATAAAGCGAGAGACGGAAGAGACAGGAAGAAAATTTTTTGGACAGAGAGAGGGAAAGAGAAACGACTAGAGACAGGCAGACAGATAGACAAACAAACAAATGGGAGAAAATGATAGAGAAAACGAGAGCGAAAGAGAGAGACAGTGTGAGTAAGGTGAGAAAGGGAGAGAGCAATAAAGTAAAAGTGGTTATTGGGAAAGAAGAGGAAAGGACAGGGGAAGAGAAAGAGAGGATAAGACAGAAAAGTCAGATAGGAGAGAGAGAGAGAGAGAGAGAGAGAGAGAGAGAGAGAGAGAGAGAGAGAGAGAGAGAGAGAGAGCCGGGCAAGAGGCAGCAGTCATAACTCACTCGCCTGACGGGACGCGTCTTAGGGGCAAGAACGTGGAGAAGAGGGTAGAAGAGGAGGAAGACGAGGAGAAGGGAGAGGGAGGAGGAGAAGGAGGTGGGCGGAGGACGAAAAGGAAGAGGGGTAAGAGGGAGAAGAGTGGAGGTAAGTGGATAGAGGAAAAGTAAGAAAGGAGAAGAGGAGTAAAAGTGGAGACGAGAATAACAAGGCGGGGGGAGGAGGAAAATATAGAAGAGGACGACAGGGGGAAGGGGGGGGGAGACGAGAAGGACGAAGAAGAAGAGGAAAAGGGGTGAGAAGGGGAGAGAAGGAGGAGGAGGAGAACTTTAGAGGTATGAGATAAGAGGAGGATAAAAATAATATTAAACGGCAAAGAAGAAGAAGATGAATGAAAATGAACAGAAAAATATGTGAAACAAAAGACCAAACCGAACGAATAAAGGAGTAGAGACAACAACGGTATTAAAATTCATGGGGGTACTAAAGACATAATACCTCTCTGTGGAAACGAAATTCATCTCTTATTTTACTTCACCAGGTCGAAGCTCCTCCTCAAAGGCCATTATGTTCCTCCGTTGACACTTTGGCAAGACTGGGCGCCGATATATCTTGTGTTGGTGGACGTGATGGTGGTGGTGGTGGTTGTGGTAATGGGGAAGGTGGTAATGGGGGAGGTAGTCGTGGTGAGGGGTGGTGATAATGGAGGGGGAAGTGGTAATGGTAGTGGTAGGTGAGGGGCTTGGTGGCTTGAGGGGTAGTGGTGGTGGGATGGTGGTTGGGGAAGGTGGCTGAGGGACGGGGTTATGTTGGTGATGGGGGGTGGGGGGGGGGCGGTTGTGAGGGGGTGTAATGTGGTGTGGTTGGTGGTAGAGAAAGAGTAAAAATATTTGTGGCTGATATATTTATCTGGTGGTGGTGGTGGTGCAACCGACCACTACCACCACTACCACGATCACTGCCACCGCCACAAAAATACAATCCCTACTACCACTAACCAGTACCAGGACAACCAACAACATCATTACCACAAATCAACAACCACCACCACCACCAGCCACTACTAACCAAATACCACCACTACCAACACCACACACCACTTACCACTACCGCTACCACCACCACCACCATCACAAAACAGATCAACCACGACCTCTTCAGCAGTTTATACATCAACACTGCATCACTGGCTGGACACAACACAACAGTTCACGTGAGTTTGGGTCATAGGTTAAAATATTTGCCTCTTTTCCCTTGACCATGTTTAGGTCGATAAAGTCCTTCGCTACCACCATAACGGCTACTACTACTACCATCACCATCACTGCCACTACTATCACAACCACCACTACTACTCCCACTGCTATCATTATCACTACTTCTACCACCATTATTACTATCACAATCACAGATACTATTACTACCACCACCTCCGCCCACCTCCTTTACTATTAACACTAGCACATCACTACCTCCTCTACCCATTACCACCGCCCATTACCACTACCTCCTGCGCCCACTACCATTATTACTACCACCACCTCAACCACCACCACCACTACTACTGATACCGAACATAACCTTCTTCACATCTTAAAAGTACAGTGAACCCTACCTCGTCCGACAGTGTTTCCTAAAAGGTATTCTGATATATTTTTGCACGTTCTATGGAGTATATTCATATATCAATACATAAATACACACACATCAGTCAGCCTTCAGTGAGACCAGACGTGTCCAGTAGGCGCTCCTGATTGACAGCCAGGCCAAGTCTTCTTGAACCTGCCCCCCGCCCCTTGCTATATCCTAACTCCCTACCAATCTCACTACACCAGGATTTATTAGCAAAACATTCAAGAGATTAATGCAATGATTGATTACCAAACAGTGATCCGATAGTGTATTCCAAGGAAAAACACAGACAAGCGTGATTCACAGCAGTGTAATACCAGACTGTGGGCACTTTGTCGGTCACCTTCAAAGTGCCAGTGACAAGGACCACCGAGGTGTTTACATATACCGTGGGTACTGTGTCGGCGACCCCTTAAGAGCCTGAGACAAGGACTCGCGGCGTTTACGACGAGACAAATATTATCAGATTTTTACCAGTGTCAGTGGTGGTCAAAGTGCCGCCATTGAGTTTATGGCCACAGGGGACAAACACTTCCGTCTGTCCACAAAAACAGACATCAATGGATGTCCACCAGTGACTTACTCCGACGCGGCCTGTGCGGTTTAAAACATGCAATGGTTATCCTGATGGCAGTGTTATCGTGCGACTAAAATCACCGAACTTATTCCATGCTCGCAGCCGTAAACAAGGACGACATAAACAGAAGCCCAGTTGGATCATCACCTCCACTGGAAAACCAGAGAAACCTACTCCTGACCAATCCACGGATGTTCCCCGAATAAGGTACGGTTTCCTCTCCTTACTGCTTTCCAACGTCACTTCCATAGCTAATAAATTTGACGAAATGGCAACCACAGCCCGATCAATTGCTGCCAACTAGTTGTCATATGTGAAGCTTGGCAAATTGTTCCTGAAACGTGCCACATTGAGTGATATCAACTCTTTCATCACCTTCTTTCACATGGCCGTGGAGGGAGAGTTGCCCTCTTCTGTCAAAATGGACTACGCCCATCACGCCTGGATGTTTTAGACCCAGCTTATGTGGAGGTATTATGGGTACGTGTTGTGCCGCCTGCCCACCTGCGCCACACTGCTTCTATCATATACTGTGTGGCATAACCACCAGTCTCGCTCACAAACCAGAGACATTCTTATCAATCACCTCATTACCACCACAGACCACCTCAGAGTTAGGTATCCATGAGCCAAGCTAGTACTATGCGGGGATTATAACGAAATTGACACCACTGATGTCCAGGACGAGCTGTCACGATCACAAGTTGTAAACTTCCCTATACATAGTCAAAATATCATTGACTTTATCTTAACTGACTTAGCGGACCAGTAGCAACCACAACAACCAATGCCTCTTATCGGATCTAGCACACACCTATCAGTGTTCTGGCCTCCAGCTCTCACTACCAGCCAAGTTCAAAGACCCTACATCAAGACCTACAGGCCGATTACTGATTCTGCAGTACGTATCTTCGCGCAGTAGATAGTTCACCATCTCTGGGCTGAAGTACTTAGTGTGGATGACGTGGACACCAAATGGATAAATTACACCAACAACACCACGGAAGCTCACCACCACTTCTTCCCCGAGAAGTCCGTTAGATCACACCCAGCTGACTTGCCATGGATCGCACTTTGGACCAAAAGACTTATGCAACAGCAAGACAGCACCTCTTATCTCAATGGCTACAACCGCTACAGATCCCTTGGCAACCAAGTCACCCGTGAAATACGTACTGGGAAGAAGAATCACTACCCAACTATGTTGTAACACCTGAAGCAGACCAACATCAGTCAGTGGTGTGGTAAGCCTAAACAACTCTGTAAAATAAAAAATAAGACACACCCCCTCCCCTTCCTTAGCCATCTCACTAATGTCGACGCAGCTGAGCAATCAAACAACCATTTCGCAACTATATGCCAGACGCTCCCCTGGCTTCACATAACCAGTCTCCCTACTTACCTATCAGCTCCCTTTCTCCCTGACTTGGTTGAAGAATTTGAAGTAGCAAAACGTCTGGGCAAGCGCTACACCACCCAAATTAACTTACCAATGAAACACTACAAGAAGTTCTCCCCGGAATTAGCTAAGCCCCTCTGCTCCATCATCAATGCTTCTCTCAGCCACGCAAGATGCCCAGCTGGAAGACCTCATATGTGTCACCAGTGCGAAAGTCAACAAGTTCACAATACTGAAATGAGCTAAGACCCATTGCCATACCCCAATACCCACCTTAATCTGCGAAAGTTTCGTGTTTGACTGGGCTTATGCTGACATTGCAGGGGCCGAAGATCCTCAGCAATTTGGCAATATGAAAATTTTCCCCATCATTCACTGTCTGGTCAGCTTTCGTGACTATATATACCACCATCTGGAAAAACGAAAGACGTCTGTGGCTGTCGCTTTCATTGACTTCACCAAAGCATTTGACCCAATTGTCCACATTTTAATCATCAACAAAGCTCTCAACCTCGGATTTCCAAGAAGTCTTTTACCATGGCTCACAGACTTTATTATTGACTGACGCCAAGCCGTACGCTTCCGAGGGGATGTATCCACTTTTCAGTCACTCACCTGTGGCGTCCCCTTTATGCTTATCAATGATTACCTAAGAGAAACCTCTGCTCGCTGGAAATATGTCGACGACTCCACCATTAGGATCAGTGTCAACAACTTGGCTCCCGACTACACCGCCCTCCAGGATTTATTGAACAGTCTCCAAAATTGGGCTACCAACAACCACGTCACCATCAACCATACCAAGACCATGGTTATGCACATCAACCTCTCTTCCGGCCTTGTCAACACCCTCAAAGTTGTGGACTCCACTAAGGTCCTCGGCGTCACTGTAGATAAGAAACCAAATTGGAAAACACATCTCAGTACAGTTGTCAAATCCTCCAGTTTTCGTTTCCACCTCCTCCGCCGACTCAAGTCCCTCAGAGTTCCTGCTCCCGAACTCCTCAGTGTTTTCTCAACATTCATACTTCCCAAGCTCACTTATGCCTCCTTTGCCTGGTCTTCCTCCCTATATGCCATACAACGGAAACACCTAGAAAAAGTGCAGAAAACGGCGTGCAAGATTATTCTCGCCCCTTCCTACTCCACATATCAGAAGCTCTCAACACACTGACCCTCCCGGCCCTCTCTCATCATCACCCCGACCTCTTCTGCAAATTTGATAAGAAGCTTCTGCACCATTCCCGACATCGGGAATGGTGCGGAACCCCATAAGAGCACGTACTAATCACTAAAAGAACAACGCAGTTCCAACAATTGTAAAAATTATCAACAACTCGTAATCAACCAGTGCATTCACTCACGGTCCAATCTTACGTTTTTGCACTGTCACTATGTTGAAATGCCCAGTAGTATGAACCTTCTCCCACCCTTTTTATTATGTAACGGTATATTTTCAGCCTTTCGGTTGCCATGCTCTTTCAATAAACCGTTAATTATTATGATTATCATTATTGTTACACACACACACACACACACACACACACACATAAGGAGTGGGACTTGCCGGGAGACCGCCCCACTTAAAAAAAGATTTCTTGTAGTTACTTGGAGTTTCGTTGTGATCAGCAAGATGTCGGGAAGGTTATATGTATATTTACAGTATATTATGTAGATCCAATTATATACAACTGTACAGAGAAGGCTGGCCCAGTGATCTAGGACTGAGGTGATCTCAGTGTTAGATGTTCTAGAACTGAGGTGGTCTGAGTGATAGATGTTCGACAACTGAGAAGGTCTCAGTGGTAGATGTGTGCTCTATCGGGTCCAGCAATAGACTGAAATCTGCCCCCGCGGGTTGCCACGCCCGGAGTGTAATCTACACAGGTCCCGCTAGGGTGATCTATGATTCAAACCTTCTAGAAGGTCCTCCGAGCAGGAAACGCTGCAATGCATCACCTCCTCGGAATGTGCTGCCTTTAACAAGTCAGCAGTGCTGTGGGTACTTTTATAAATAACTGGTTGGAAATGACCTCGTTGACCCATGAATCATTCTTAACTGACGGTGCCACTCTCTACATATGCTAAACATATAACTACATCTAATACCTGGGAATTACAAGTGTGAAGCCAAGTATCTCATAACCAAATACACTATAAGCAATCAAGACAGTTTTTCCAAGGCCACC
Source organism: Homarus americanus (assembly GCF_018991925.1). NCBI lineage: Eukaryota > Metazoa > Arthropoda > Malacostraca > Decapoda > Nephropidae > Homarus > Homarus americanus. The sequence continues at coordinate 5,745,763 of NW_024734940.1, read as the reverse complement.
CTACTTCCTCAGAGGGGGTTGAATCATACTGTGGAAATCTCATAGTCATAACAGTCAGCCAATCAGCATGACGAAAAGCCGGCTGCTATGCTTACGTTAAGTGCTCGCCCCTATGAATAACCTCTAACCTCTGCAGGTCAATGAATAATGAATGTTACACACACACACACACACACACACACACACACAGTGCAATAAGTGATTACCATACAGTGCTCGATAGTGCACCCCAAGGAAAAGTCAGACAGTGGGCACTTTATCGGTCAACTTTAAAGTGCCAGTGACAAGGACCACCGCGGTGCTTACATATATCGTGAAAACTGTGTCGGCGACCCCAAGCACCGAGGACAAAGTCCACGGTCTTTACAACTGACAAACATTAACAGATGTCTACCAGTGTCAGTGTCCCTCAAAGTGCCGCCAGTGACAAACACTTCCATCCGCCCACAACAGATTTCAACCGATGGCCACCAATCACTTACTCCCGACGCACTCTGTATCATCTAAAGCGTGGGAACGGTTATCCTGATGGGAGTGTTATCGCGCTACTCAAGTCACTGAAAATATTCCACGCGCTGAGCCGTAGACAAGGCCGTCATGCACATAAGCCCATTAGAACCGTAACCTCCACTAGGAAACCGGAGAAACCCACCCCTGACAGACCATACCACCACACTGAAGTTCCACGGATATGGTATGATCTCCCGTCTTTACTGCTATCCAACGTCACTTCCCTAGCTAACAAGTTCGACGAGCTGGCAACTACAGTCAGGTCAACCGCCGCGCGCGTGGTTGCCATATGTGAGACTTGGCAAATTGTACCTGAAACGTGTCACATTGAGGGATATCAACTCTTTCATCACCTTCGGCCACAAAGACGCGGAGGGGGCGTTGCCCTCTTCTGTCAAGATGACCTACGCCCGTCACGCCTGGATGTTCAAGTCCCAGCAGATGTGGAAGCATTATGGGTACGTGTCGTGCTGCGGGCACACCCACGCAACACTGCCTCCATCATAATCTGTGTGGCATACCATCCGCCTCGATCACCCACCAGAGACACTCTTATCAATCATCTCATCACCACCTCAGACCACCTCAGAGTTAGGTACCCATGTGCCAAGTTAGTATTATGTGGGGATTTAAATGAAATTGACACCACTGATATCCAGGACCAGCTATCACTATCACAAGTTGTGACCTTCCCCACACACGGTCAAAACACCCTTGACCTTATCTTAACTGACCTAGCGGACCAGTACCAACCTCCTCAACCACTGCCTCCTATCGGGTGTAGTACACACTTATCAGTGCTCTGGTCCCCTGCTGCCACTCCCACTCAAGTACAGAGACCCTACATCAAGACCTACAGGCCGATTACTGACTCTGCAGTACGCCTCTTTGGACAGTGGATAGTTCACTATCCCTGGACTGAAGTACTCAGCGTGGATGACGTGGAAACCAAATGGATAAATTATACCAACACCACCACCGAAGCTCACCACCACTTCTTCCCCGAGAAGTCCGTCAGATCTCACCCAGCTGACTTACCCTGGATCATACCTCGGATCAAAAGACTTATGCAACAGAGAGACAGAGCCTTTCATCTCAATGACCACATCCGCTACAGGTCACTTCGCAACAGAGTCATCCGCGAAATACGCACTGCAAAGACGTCCCACTACCCAACCAAATTACAACACCTGAAGCAGACCAACATCAGTCAATGGTATGGTAAGCTTAAAGAACTCTGTGGACTAAACAATATGACACACCCCCTCCCCTTCCTTAGCCATCTCACTAATGTTGACGCAGCTGAGCAAACAAATAACCATTTCGCTACTATATGCCAGACGCTCCCCCGGCTTGACACAACCACTCTCCCTGCTTACCTACCAGCCCCCCTTCCCACTGACTTAGTAGAGGAATTTGACGTAGCAAAACGCCTGGACAAACTAAAATTAAAACGCTTTACCACCCCCATTGACTTACCAATGAAACTATTCAAGGAGTTCTCCCCGGAGCTTGCTAAACCCCTCTGCTCCATCATCAATGCTTCTCTCAGTCAAGCCAGATGCCCAGCTGACTGGAAGACCTCTTATGTATCACCAGTGCCCAAGTCAACCAGCCCACAATCCTTAAATCAGCTACGACCTATTGCAATCACCCCAATACCCAGCCTAATCTGTGAAAGTTTTGTGTTTGACTGGGCTTATGCTGATATTACAGGAGTCGTAGACCCTCAGCAATTTGGCAACATAAAAACTTCCTCCACCACTCACTGTCTTGTCAGCTTTCTCGATTACATATACCGCCATCTCGAGAAACGAAAAACGTCTGTAGCTGTCGCCTTCATTGATTTCACTAAAGCGTTCGACCTAGTCGACCACAATATAATCATAAACAAAGCTATTGACCTCGGGCTTCGGAGAAGTCTCACACCATGGCTTACAGACTTCCTCAGTGACCGACGCCAAGCTGTACGCTTCCGAGGGGCTGTCTCCACCTTTCAGTCACTCACCTGTGGCGTCCCCCAAGGCACCAAGATGGGACCACTCTGCTTCCTTATGCTCATCAATGATGCCCTAAGAGAAACCCCTGCTCGCTGGAAATATGTCGACGACTCCACCATTGGGATCAGCGTCAACAATTCTGCTCCCAACTATACCGCCCTTCAGGATTTATTGACCAGTCTCCAAAACTGGGCCACCAACAAACATGTCACCATCAACCATACCAAGACCATGGTTATGCACATCAACCTCTCCTCCGACATTGTCCCACCTCCTTCCATTACTTTAGGTTCGAACACACTCCAGGTTGTAGATTCCACGAAGCTCCTCGGCGTCACCATAGACAACAAACTAATTTGGAAACCACACGTCAGTGAAGTTGTCAAATCCTCCAGTTTCCGTCTCCACCTCCTCCGCTGACTCAAGTCCCTCGGAGTTCCTGCACCCGAGCTCCTCAGTGTTTACACAACATTCATACTTCCCAAGCTCACCTATGCCTCCCCCACCTGGTCTTCCTCCCTAAATGCCACACAACGTAAACACCTAGAAAAAGTGCAAGAGAGTGCATGCAAGATTATTCTCTCCCTTTCCTACCCCACATATCAAGAAGCTCTCAACACACTGACCCTTTCGACTCTCACTGACCATCACCACGACTCCCATCTGCAAATTGGTAAGAAGCTTCACACCATCCTCGACACCGGCCCTACTACCACCTGAGATCCCTTTAGTCCGAGAATTGCTGTTCGACACCACAACCGCATCCAGCCCATACGCACGCAGAACCACCGCTATAAGAACAACAGCCCAGTCCCAAATCCATTGTAAAAATTATCAATAACTTGTAATAAACCAGTGTATTCACTCCCAGTAAATACTACTTCTTGCACTGTCACTATGTTGAAATGCACTGTAGTTTGAGCTTTCCCCCATCTAGTTATTATATATCTTATTTGTATCACTTATGTTACTTGTATATTATTTGTAATTCGAAACCCATTCCCCAAATATGTAACTGTATATATTTTCAGCCTTCTGGCTGCCAAGCTCTTTCAATAAACCGTTAATTATTATTATTATTATTATTACATACACAAACGGCAAATAAACATCAAGGCACTCTCGCCCACACGACACACATATCATCTGGCACACACGGCAACACACGTCACACAGCAACACACGCCACACAACAACACACACGGCAACACACGTCACACACCAACACACGTCACACAGCAGAGCACACCATCACGCGTCACACCCCGTCACACAGCAGAACGTACCATCACAGGAGCACACGCCAACACACGTCGCACGCCATCACACACCAACACACGTCACACAGCAGAGCACACCATCACGCGCCACACCCCGTCACACAGCAGAACGTACCATCACAGGAGCACACGCCAACACACGCCAACACAGTCCCCAAATACTCCTCCTTACCTTCACTTTTTTCCAATAGCGGGTCCTTATCAAGCAACACACACGGGAATACCGTATCGAATATATATTTCAAGCCACCGCAACATTTACATAACTTAATGATATTCCTATCCTCAATTATTGGTTTCTGCTAAAGAGATTCGTTTTACGACAGCCTCCCATTACCTCCTTCACTCTGATTCAGTGTTGTGTGTGTGTGTGTGTTGAGGTATATATATGATACATGAGTTAGATCTATATTTACGTCTTGTACTAATGTTGCCTCTCTACTCGACACACTAACTGCTACAGGGGCAGAAGGTAGTTAAACGTGGGTTGACTTGACCGTAGAGTTGTACAGTCGTATTATTTTTAAAGGATTAAATTTAATGTGAGAAAAGCCACCTGTTAGAGAAATCATCACATATGTATCTATTCTGTCTGTCTATCTGTCTGTCAATCTGTCAATCTGTCTGTCTGTAGGTTGATATTTTGACCTTACAATGCTCATAATGAACTTATTTCCTCAGTATTTGTATCACTATTCATGAGACTTAACACTTTATCACTAAATGCTTATGAATATTCTGCATCATTTTATACCTCCCGTGTCTTATTTTTAGTCACTTTTAATTATTTCAGCTAAAAGTTGAAGAGTTGGTGCTGAGCTTGCACACCTGAGGCACAAGACAGGTGTGTGTAGGTGTGTGTGTGTGTCCTCTCTCTCTCTCTCTCTATCACTCTCAGTATCTGTCGGCCTCTCTCTCTCTCTCTCTCTCTCTTACTATGTCTTCAGCCTGTCTATCTCGTGGTGTATAAATGATATAAATTTACAATTATATATTAAAATACATAATCAACACTACTTTGACCTTGGATGTCTATACAATAAAACATATTGACACAATATATAAGACAAATCAAAAGTATATACATTTCCCCATCAGCTGTCAGATTTGTATATTTTTCCTCTATGTCTTCATGAGGTTTCAGAACTATATAAATTTCCTCCTGAACTCTCCGGGGATATAAATTTTGTCCATGAGCCGTTAGAGCTATATAAATAGAATCCCTGCTGCTCCTATACACATTACCAGGACTAGTAGTGTATAATAAAGGTCATTATTGTGATAAACAGCTCCAGGTTTTATTCAGGAGAGCATCACGTTTTAATCTTGTCTATGACGCTGGTGTTAACGATGGCACACACACACACACACACACACACACACACACACACACACACACATATTATACTCTACCAACTGGATATAAGCACACGATAACAAATCATTCTACTGTTAATAGTTATCAATGAATATTATCTTAATATTAATGGGAAAAAGATAAAAAATAAGATAGATGGAAATTTGTGTTATTCTACCACAGATAATTGAGAATAAGAGGACAAATTACTCTAGAGTCTTATAAGAAAAGTCATATATGTAAAGGTATAATGAATTATCATGAAAAGGTAAATAAATGTCATTGCATATTAAAGGTTATAACCGAGTTGTTTTTTAAATAGAAGGAATAAATTATTTACTCTCTGAGGATAATGATTAATCCTTTGTTAACGAAAGTTTAAACTTGGATGGTGGTGGTTTAAACTTTTGTTAAAGATGGTTAATATTGTTTTAACACCTTGATATATTAAGTCTTTTATGTTAATGATGGTTTAACCATTTTGATGACGATAGTTTGAAATTCTTATATAAAACGTACAATATAAATTAGTGAACTGAACACAAAATTAAATTAGATATTGTTTTTGCCAATTTTGTGTAAATAATGTACAGTATTTTATCTACCTATGAACCAAGGTAGGATCCTAAGGTGTGGGGGTTGGAGACCACGGCCCTCCACTCGGAACGATGGGGGCTAAAAATATATATTTGTTAGGTAGAAGATTATAGATTAATATAGAGCTTTTATATACAAACATGTGTAAAGAGAAGAAAAGTCGACACAGCAATTTGGGGTGTGAGGGTTGACCACCAGGAGGGTGAGGGGATTGTGTGGCTCTAGAACGAGATCGATGTGTTGTGTCCAGTGGCGACGCTAACTATGTTATCCCGTAGTATTGTCTTCTACCATGGCCCGAGGCGTCTGTACCACCACCACCACAACACCATCACGACTGCCATTACACACCACCATTGCACAACACACACGACCACCAACAAACAAACACCACCACCACCACACACACACATACCTCTTCCATGTTATTACCATCTACAGCTATGACTCTCCTGTTCGTATACATCATTACAAAACAGTGTCGTCAGAGTAAGTTAGTGAGCTGCCATGTTTTGTTTTTTTCGGAGTCAAAACATTAGAGTTGCAGGTCAGGTCAGGTCAGGTCAGGTCAGGTCATAACACTGCATCGCCTGGCGCAACCTGGCAATTCGCTCGGGTGTCGTCTAGTCAGACAAATGTTTATGAAATTACCCAAAGTAAAAGCTTGAGAAAGCATAGCAGAGAAAATCCGAGAGAAAGCAGGGAAAAGAGAGATAAAGAGTCTTATCATTAAGTGTATTTTCAAACTTTCCTTTTACACAGAAAATAGGACACCGACTTCCATTTCCACAGACATCCTCAGAGAGAGAAAGTGATTTAATGTAACTGCCACATTAAGAAACACAACTTTCTACTTTCCTTTGGTGAAAGTAATTAAGATTATGCAAACTATCTGCCGTCTGGTACCTCGGTACAGGGCATATTAGACATTAAAACCTGGGAGATAACAGAGATTAGATGACTGTATTGCTAAGAGAAAAGGAGATGAGAGAGAGAGAGAGAGAGAGAGAGAGAGAGAGAGAGAGAGAGAGAGAGAGAGAGAGAGAGAGAGAGCTGGAGAAGGAGGAGTAGGAGGAGGAGCAGGAGGAGGAGGAGGAGAAGGAAGTGGAGGAGGAACAGGAGGAGGAGGAGAAGCCAGTACTAAAATCTGACGCAGATACCAAGAGGGAATAACACTGAATACTGGAACTAAACACAAGACAATATTAATGGGGGACTATGAGACAGAATTTCTGATGCTCGAACAAGTTGGGAAATAATTTTAGGGTTCAACATATATAAAGGTGAAACTATTAATACTCAACAGAAACGAAAGAATTCAAACTCCCGTTTTGTTTATTTTCTCGAGTAATTGATTAATTCTTAAGTTACCCAATAAAGAATTTTTCCTACACTCAAATTATGTTAAAATAAAATATTCCAACTTCTCAATTCTCAGAGGAAACGGACAATAAAAAAACCCTCTTAAATGCGGATCTGTGCAGCATCTCTGAATGGGGAGGTACAAACTTGGTTAAATTAAATAGTGATAAAACTCGGTATTAACCAATTACACTTTCTAAATTAGATGATCTCCCACCAATTACATTGCAGGACGCTATCATTCTGCCAATTTCTGAAATAGATATGCTAGGCTTCACCATTTCCTCCAAAATGTCCTGGAAATCACACATCCTTAACATAGCTAAAGCTGCCTCCCGAAAGTTGGGAATGCTGTACAGATGCCGTAGCTACTTCACACCTGAGCAGTTGCTTCAAGTATATAAGGGATTCATTCGTCCTAACTTGGAGTACTGCTCTCATATCTGGGGTGGCTCTTCTTCTGACCAACTGTTATATAGGGTGGAATCAAAGGCATTTCGTCTTATTAACTCTCCTCCTTTAGTTGACAATCTTTCTTCCCTTTCTCTTCGCCGCAATGCTGCTTCACTCTCTCTCTTTTATAGGTACTTTAACGGGCAATGTTCGGTGGATTTGGCATCCTGTGTACCGCCGGCGAGGCCGTGGGCTCGTAACACTCGTCTTGCCTGCCGTGCCCACCGTTTCTCTGTGGATGTTGGTCACACTAGAATAACCCGTTATAGTACATCCTTCCTTCCTCACACAGCCAAACTGTGGAATGCTCTGTCTGCCTTCTTCTGTGTTTCCATACTTATACAATCTGTCTCACTTTAAAAGGCTGGTTTTCCGGCATTTTCGTGGTGTAGATTAACACAGTATAACCTTTTTCTTCGCTATTTTTAATTTCTTTCTGTTCTTATTTTTTCGCCCCCCAGGCCCCGTTGTGGGTCGTTCGACTTGTGCCCGGGTGGGCTAATTCTGTGCCAAGAGTGTTTCTCCCGTGTTGGGGCCAAAGTTCTACACCTGTCTTTCCGAGGGTCAATACCTGGCCTGGCTAGTCCTCCACACCTACCCTCACCCTAATGCCACTCCCACTGATTATAGCCTGTCGACCCCCTCTCACTCCATTTATCCTCCTTTCTCATTCCTCCCCTTCCCCTCTCTCTCTTCCCTCTAGTACAAGTCACGACCACCTGCTCTAAATATCTCCAATGGAGTGTAAGTAAAGGAACTTGAGGGTAAAGAATTTATGGGCACTGTCCCGCCGTTTAGTCGAGTTCACTAAAACACGTATGTAGATGTTTTACTGAACAATATATCAACTATACACTACTACAAAGTACAACAAGTGTTTTACATTACACTGACTAAGAGACCAAGCGTGGTGATTCTTAAACACACCTTGACCAATCTAATGTATCATATTGTTCATTAGACACCAAAGAAAAATTCTATTACAGGTGTGGATGTTTGCTGTTGGCTGCTTTATTACCGAGCTCCTCTGGCCCCAGTCATCATCAGCCTTCGTCATCAACACTATCGCGTCGGGTGGCAAAACAAGAGTTGTTAGTCAATATATCTTGACTTTACCAACACATTATGTAAACTCCTGTCGATGGAAAACGTTACGACTTTATTAATAATATTGTTCAGAATAGATTTCTAAACTTTGTGGGTGCAGCATATTTCCTGACATTATATCTTCATATTTGCTAGAAAAGTTTCGTACCATCATCTCTTGTTAAACTTTATTTTGCACCTCCATAACTTTCTTATTAATAATAATTGAAAGTCTGGGCGTAAGACATTCGAAACACCTTCCCTGGTGGCTGGCAGGGATGATATGATCCAGGAGGCTGACGCAGAACGAGGGAGGCAATTCGACCTAAACAATACTCGTATATTAGTACACGTCATTATTTCCTAAATATAAACTAAACACAGCCCTCATATGTGTGCTTTCATAAACAAAAGTAATTCTCTGATTCATAATTAAAAAAAAACGAGCGACAGATTCAAAACACTTGCACTGACCGCGGGAGGAACATCACCACAAGAACAACACCAAGGAACAAATACTCTTGACGACTTAATTCAATACAACTTTATATACAGTACAGTTATCATTCAATTGATACGGAATAAATATAAATACAATTACCTAAGTAGTACGCATGAGACTGTATATATACATTAGGCGCTGATGTTATTATAAAAAAAACTTGCTGAACGTAATTCATATTCACAATATTTCTGGAACACTTTCTGGATAATTTTCATCTGATCAATAATTATGTGATGAATTCTTATACTTGTTTGGTCTGCTTGACGATAGATAAGTTTTGTTTTGAGTGTGTTATGTTTAAGTACTTAGCTAAGTATATATATATACAGTGATCCCTCGGTTAACAATTTACCTTCCATAAGATTCTTCACTTCGGTTAACGAGCAAACCCTCGGTTAACGAATTCCTTACGAATTTTTCCCCCAACATGTTTTCGCCTGCATTTGGCTGCCCACCAGCTGTAGTATTAGTCAGGCAATACAGTAATCAGTTTTAGGGCTTAAATTCCTTACCATTTTAGTAAATATCAAGAAGGCTGTACTATTCAATAATTTTAAAAGTTACGTAGTTAAATTAAACACGATTTTTCATATAGTTACGTGAATGATGGGGTGTGGTGGAAGCATCGTGGTCTGGCACACACACACAAGCACTGTAAACGTTGTGTGGGCTCACTGGGTGGTTTGGAAGTGTTTATTTCCATTCATACTTTCGTAACTACAACCTATAGTAATTTTTCTTCGTGTTCATATATAATGAAGATAATGCAGAGTATAAAATGCCATATACAATATTTATACATAATGTCATCTATACAGCCGTACTATGACTGCGTGTGTTCGTGCGTGTGTTGCCTCGTGACAGTTAGTGGGGCCCCCCGTCCAGAAAGGACACTGTACTAACTTCCAGCACCGACCCAGGTGGGCTAGAGATTATGATTCCGAGTGTACCTCCATCACAGTCTACCTCACTTGATGGTCTGTCTGTCTGTCTGTCTGTCTGTATTTCAGTTTTCTCTATCTGTCTGTCTCTCTCATCCGAGTTCTCCTCCCCCTCTCTGCCATACCTGTAAACACCTGTACTCGTATAATCAACAGTGGTGGTGACAGTCCACAAACCTGAAGAACTCCCACTTTTATCACATGTACTACTGCCCGAGCGACGGTGTAGTGTACTGAACGACCCTTTACTACTGAAAACTATCCTTACTACATAGGCTACTTAAAACTATCCTCACTACACACTTTACACTATCCTCACTACACACCTAAAACTATCCTCATTACACATTTAAAACTATCCTCACTACACATTTAAAACTATCCTCACTACATATTTAAAACTATCCTCACTACACACTCAAAACTATCCTCACTACACACTCAAAACTATCCTCACTACACACTCAAAACTATCCTCACTACACACTCAAAACTATCCTCACTACATATTTAAAACTATCCTCACTACACACTCAAAACTATCCTCACTACATATTTAAAACTATCCTCACTACATATTTAAAACTATCCTCACTACACACTTTAAGCTGTCTTCACTACACATTTAAAACTATCCTCACTACACACTCAAAACTATCCTCACTACACATTTAAAACTATCCTCACTACACATTTAAAACTATCCTCACTACATATTTAAAACTATCCTCACTACACATTTAAAACTATCCTCACTACACATTTAAAACTATCCTCACTACATATTTAAAACTATCCTCACTACACACTCAAAACTATCCTCACTACACACTCAAAACTATCCTCACTACACATTTAAAACTATCCTCACTACACACTCAAAACTATCCTCACTACACACTCAAAACTATCCTCACTACATATTTAAAACTATCCTCACTACATATTTAAAACTATCCTCACTACACACTTTAAGCTGTCTTCACTACACATTTAAAACTATCCTCACTACACACTCAAAACTATCCTCACTACTCACTTTAAGCTGTCTTCACTATACACTTAAAACTATCCTCACTACACATTTAAAACTATCCTCACTACATATTTAAAACTATCCTCACTACACACTGAAAACTATCCTCACTACATACTTAAAACTATCCTCACTACATATTTAAAACTATCCTCACTACACACTTTAAGCTGTCTTCACTATACACTTAAAACTGTCTTCACTATACACTTAAAACTATCCTCACTACTCACTTTAAGCTGTCTTCACTATACACTTTAAACTGTCTTCACTATACACTTAAAACTATCCTCACTACTCACTTTAAGCTGTCTTCACTATACACTTAAAACTATCCTCACTACTCACTTAAAACTATCCTTACTACATACTTAAAACTATCCTCACTACTCACTTTAAGCTGTCTTCACTATACACTTTAAACTGTCTTCACTATACACTTAAAACTATCCTTACTACTCACTTTAAACTGTCTTCACTATACACTTAAAACTATCCTTACTATACACTTTAAGCTGTCTTCACTATACACTTAAAACTACACATTTAAAACTATATTCACTACAGAGCGATGCTAAATATTCCAAGTTGTCTTTGAATTTGGAAGCCGTTTTTCAAATTGACCTCCTATTCGCAGTACTGCAACTTGACAATATTGTTTCAAAATGACTTCCCATCGGCAAGTATTAGATGTTACCAGCAACGCTACCCCAACGGAGATCCGGCAGGCCTACCTTCATCTGGCACGGCGATGCCATCCAGACAAGAACCCCGACGACCGTGAAGCCACCAAGACATTCCAAAGGATACAGGCTGCGTATGTCGCTCTGAACGAAGTTCAGTGTGGCCAAAATAGTTCTCAGACGTGCGAGGAGAACAACTCTCCGACGAGCGAGGAGAAGTACTACTCTCAGAAGAGCGAGGAGAAGTACTCTCAGAAGAACGAGGAGAAGAAATCCCAGAACTGGGAGGAGAAGAAATCCCAGAACTGGGAAAAGAAGAAATCCCAGAACAGGGAGAAGAAGAAACCCCAGAACTGGGAGACGAAGAAACCCCAGAACTGGGAGACGAAGAAACCCCAGAACTGGGGGAAGAAGAAACCCCAGAAACGGGAGAAGAAGAAATCCCAGAAATTGGAGAAGATATAAAAAGAAACGCCCACTTCCCAATGCGAATCCCAGGGAACTGTGAACTTATGGGTTCACTGTTCAAGTAAGTCTTACTCCGGCCCCCCAGACTCCGACACCGGGTTTCATACAGTTTTCCGAAAACTCTTCCAAGAGATTTCTAAGTGGGAGATGAAAAGCAAAGAAAACACCGATAACCTGCCACCACCAAGCTTCGGAGGAAGCAGCACCACATTAAAAAATGTCAATAAGTTTTATGAGTATTGGACAAAATTCTCCACTAAAATGTATGTGGAAACAAAAGACAACCAAGATTGGCTTCTCATCCCCGATAAAACTCCATCAAAACACTGCTTGAAATCTCTTCAACGAGATCGAAAAAAATTTAATATGGATATTCAATATTTAGTAAAGCTCATTAAAAAGCAAGATCAACGCTTGGTATGAGTGAATACAATAACCCAGAAATCACCCTACAAGAAAGGAACCCCCCCCCCCCCCCCACAGTCTTATAACATCAACAACTTTCAGCGGGTCTTGTACAAACTGTCAGGTTTTATTTTCACATATTTATAACAACACAACACAACATAACACACACTCATTTTATTTTATCAAGGATAATTTTTACTTAACGGTTATCGATACAGCACTTTATCCATCACGAGGAACAGACAGTGAGGGGTAGATATAAAAAAAAAAAAAATGCACACACACACACACACACACACACACACACACACACACACACACACACACCATTTTATCTCCTCCTCTGGTAAAAAGTTTAATAAATTTAACATAAAGAGGAAAAAGATGTACAGTATAGTCTGCATTTACGCTGTCAATTGAACCTGCGGAGGCCCGCGTAAAACGAGAAACGCATAAACGAAATAACAGAACATGTGGGATTAATTGAAATAGAGACTGGGCCGACCCCCAATACCTACCTTGTAGTAAAAAATAACATCTAAATTTTACGATGATATGCACACACAATTTATATTTAAGAGAAATATCAATAATATTAGGTTTTGTAACACTTATGTTAGTAGAAAAGATGGGTCGGCACACGTGGATGGCGGCTGGTTCCGAGGCAGAGGGCAGATTAGTTCCCGTCCGGTGAATCACTTTCACTACTCGCAGAGGTTTGCAGGGCCTCCCAGACAAACCCCTCAAAGTCCATATCCTCACTGTCACTATCACTACTGTATTACAGGTTGACAACCCTTTATCCGAAATTCTGCCCAGGACACATGGACCAAGATAGTCAGCAGCCATTATAACATCAAAGTTGCAAGACGGTTTATTCAGAAGAAACTAAGAGATACGTTCTGTGTGTCAATAATGTTTTACCAGTATTTCTTAGCCATCATTCTAACCAGAAATAGTCTCACATATGGTATAAAGGGGAGTTAACATTAATTGTAAACATGTAAATATACTGTACTGTACAACACAGGGTTTAAACTGAATTACAAGTACGATTGTAAGAAATAAACCTTGCTTTACTTCTGCTGTCATGGCATTCCTGTAGTACATGCGATTTTTCTCACAATCTAATATAGTTTTTTATTAATAAAATAATAACGATTGTATGCAAATATTACTTTAATATATTTTAAAGAATTTTTTTTTTTAAAGTTTCCCAAACTTCTCTACATTAAGCCATGTTACCTTAACCACCTGGACAATCGACCCGGGACAACCCCCCCCCCCCCAAGAATCCTGGATCCGTCCCCGAGAAGACAAACAAGATCATGAAGATACTACATAGACACATGTGTAGCTGACCTTCAAATTCCATTATAACACAGTACACCAACTCTCCCTCCCTGACCCATCTAATTTGCTACTTGTTCTCCACTGCATCTATGGTCCCTTTGTCCACTCAGAAATCTTCCTCTATTATAATATCTGGTATTTGTTGTTGTTTTACCATCCCTGCTTTCCTGTTAATACTGTTTACTTACAGCAACAACAAAGTTACCTTAATTGCTTCATTTCACCAATTGTCACCCTTATATATAAAATACCCTTATGAATCTTTCCATTGCTTAGTTCATCAACATAACTAATGATTCCTCTTGGGAAAAAAATTCAATTTTCACTTAATAAAATAATAAGCCAGCAACTCTCTAAGTCAGCAAGAAACACCCAAATAATGTATAAAAGTAAATAAAAAAATTAAAACTTCAGTTCAGTATTTCCATGCTTCACACTTAGCTATCAATGGCCTTCATCCCAGAGACATTTCTAAGAAATTCACCTGCAAGTTTTTCAGATATGGCTGTCATGATCGTAATGACGGCTACCCTGTTAAACTAATGATCCATATTACGCTTACACGTCCACAAAACCTTCTGAGTCTCCCAGTGGAAATGTCCTCCGTTCTCTCTGTTTCTTTGATGACGTCATCAAGATGTCGTATGTTTGTTGACAGAGTTGTAAACTCTTTTGCATCTACCGAGACCTGTAAACCTTTTTTTTCACCTATGAATATCAGAAACTCTGATAATCGTAGTGAAATTGTGATAGGGAGGTTAACTGAGAAATTAGTAGATATTCTGAAGG
>NW_024734940.1:5662090-5730835 GCF_018991925.1 Homarus americanus | reverse complement strand
CCAAACACAAACGAATGGACACTTCAAGAGAGCAAGAAGAGGAGGAGAGTGAGAAGAAAATCGACATCAAGCTAAGAAGACCAAGACATCTCCTCCACACAAAAAACCAAAACACACAATCAAGCCGACCAAGCATTGAATATCCATTGCCCAACCCAACACGCACCTGACGCTTGACCTGACGCTAGCCTGGCTGTGTCTTGTCGCCTCCCGGCCGCGTCCAGGCGAGTTGCTGCTGCCTCCATCTTGTAATCCCTCACTGCATCTGTTCTCTCCTCCTAAAATTCACTTCAATCCTCACTTTATTCTTCCCCTGAACCTCCTTCCCCCCTGTCACTAGCATTTTCTAATCTAATACACCCAGCCAATAGTGAAAGTGTTTCATAACAAGTAGACTACAGTGGAGGTTTTCCGTAGCGCGCAGTCTATAGTGGAAGTGTTCCGTAGCACACAGCCTATAGTGGAGGTGTTCCATAGCTCCCAGTCCTGGAGGTATTGCATAGCTCCCAGCCCTAGAGGTGTTAACATAAGAACATAAGAATGGAGGAAACTGCAGCGGGCCTATTGGCCCATACTGGGCAGTCCCGTTTACACCCAACCCCTATTGCTCATATATGCATCCAACCTATGTTTGAAGCTATTCAGCGTATTCGAGTTAATGATGATATTTGGTAACTTGTTCCATTCATCCACTACTCTGTTTCCAAACCAGTGTTTACCTATTTCACGCCTAATTCTAAATTTGTCTAATTTAAAACCATTGTTGCGAGTTCGCTCCTGGTTGGATAGTTTGAGTACCTTTGTAATGTCCCCTTTGTTTGGCCCTGACTTAGACTTTACACCTTTATCAGGTCGCCCCTCGCTCTACGTTTCTCGAGGGAGTGCAAATTAAGATGCTTTAACCTGTCTCTATACTCAAGGTTCCTAATGCCCGGGATTAGTCTTGTCATTCTCCTCTGAATTCTTTCCAAGGATTCTATATCCATTCTGTAATACGGTGACCAGAACTGAACTGCGTAATCCAGGTGTGGTCTCACAAGAGCAAGATACAGTTTTAGGATGACCTCTTTAGTCTTGTAACTAACACTCCTTTGTGTGAACCCAAGTACTTTATTAACCTTGTTACGAGCAAAAACACATTGTTTACTTGGCTTAAGTTTCCTACTTATCATTACTCCTGAATCTCTCTCGCAGTCGGATTTCTCTATTGCATCATTGTTCATCTGGTATCTGGTGTCCCTGTTTACATGTCCAATACTGAGTACTTTACATTTGTCCACGTTGAATTTCATCTGCCATTTTTCAGACCATTCGAAAAATTTGTTTAGATCTTCCTGTAGTTTTGCCGAGTCCTCATCAGATTTAATAACACGTCCTATTTTAGTGTCATCAGCAAATTTTAATTATGTTGCTGTCTATGCCGATATCTATGCCGTTTATGTATATAATAAATAATAATGGTCCAAGTACTGAGCCTTGGGGAACTAGACTTGTGACGTTGCTCCAATGGAACTTAATGCCATTAATGCTCACTCGCTGTTTCCTGTCCTGTAACCACGCCCTAATCCATTTAAGGATATTACCTTTGATGCCATGTGCTTCTACCTTTCTAATTAGTCTTTCGTGGGGGACTCTGTCGAAGGCTTTGCTAAAGTCGAGATATACCACATCATAATTGTGCCCCTCGTCCACCGATTCGAAAACTGATGAAAAGAATGTTAATAGATTAGTTAGACATGAACGTCCACTTGTGAAGACATGCTGGGAATCATTGATCAATCGGTGCTTCTCCAGGTGATTTCGAATAGAGTTTGAAATGATTGCTTCCAGTAATTTGCCTACTATTGATGTTAGACCGATTGGGCGGTAGTTAGAGGATAGTGATCTATCCCCCTTCTTGAAAATCGGTATTACATTCGCTATCCTCCAGGATTCTGGTACTACACCTGTTTTTAAGGACATGATAAACAACTTTGCTAAGGGCATACTAAGCTCTTCCTTAAGAACATAAGAACATAAGAATGGAGGAAACTGCAGTGGGCCTATTGGCCCATACTGGGCAGTCCCGTCTACACCCAACCCCTATTGCTCATATGAGCATCCAACCTATGTTTGAAGCAATTCAGCGTATTCGAGTTAATGATGATATTTGGTAACTTGTTCCATACATCCACTACTCTGTTTCCAAGCCAGTGTTTACCTATTTCACGCCTAAATCTAAATTTGTCTAATTTAAAACCATTGTTACGAGTTCGCTCCTGGTTGGATAGTTTGAGTACCTTTGTAATGTCCCCTTTGTTTAGCCCTGCCTTCCACTTATACACCTCTATCAGGTCGCCCCTCGCTCTACGTCTCTCAAGGGAGTGCAAATTAAGATGCTTTAACCTGTCTCTATACTCAAGGTTCCTAATGCCCGGGATTAGTCTTGTCATTCTCCTCTGAATTCTTTCCAAGGATTCTATGTCCATTCTGTAATACGGTGACCAGAACTGAACTGCGTAATCCAGGTGTGGTCTCACAAGAGCAAGATACAGTTTTAGGATGACCTCGCTAGTCTTGTAACTAACACTCCTTTGTATGAACCCAAGTACTTTATTAGCCTTTTACGAGCAAAAACACATTGTTTACTTGGCTTAAGGTTCCTACTTATCATTACTCCTAAATCTCTCGCAGTCGGGTTCTCTATGGCATCGTTGTTCATCTGGTATCTGGTTTCCCTGTTTACATCTCCTATACTGAGTACTTTACATTTGTCGACGTTGAATTTCATCTGCCATTTTTTAGACCATTCGAAAAATTTGTTTAGATCTTCCTGTAGTTTTGCCGAGTCCTCGTCAGATTTGATAACACGTCCTATTTTAGTGTCATCAGCAAATTTACTTATGTTGCTGTCAATGCCAGCCTATAGTGGAGATGTTTCATTTCTCCCAGCCTATAGTGGAGGTGTTCCGTAGCACTCATCCTATAGTGGAGATGTTCCATAGCATGCAGACTGCAGTGGAGGTGTTTCGTAGCTCCCAGCCTATAGTGGACGTGTTCCGTAGCACCCAGCCAATTGTGGAAATCCTCAGGATCACTCAATCTGAATTCTCTGATATTCGAAAAATTCTCTGAAATATTTAAGTCTCCATTAGCTCTTAACTATCCTTTATTTCCCCAACGTACTTAAACTAACTCTGTAAACCTTCACTCATAGCAATTTCTCCATGTCCTCAAAACTACGTAAAATATCTCAAGTCAGCTCACCGCCATTCATAGTCTAAATATTTGGATTTAAATTTATATTTTTTTTACAGAGAAGGAAATAAAGAAGCGAACACACACACACACACACACAGATATATATATATATATATATATATATATATATATATATATATATATATATATATATATATATATATATATATATATATATATATATATATATATATAAAATGCACAAGGAAAAGGAAACAATGGAGCACCTTGGCTTTGCTTTTATTCAGACGAAAGCTAAGGTCTTCCCTTTCTATTTATCAAGACTATCTTATCCACGTTTTCATTATTGGATCACATGAAATATATATATATATATATATATATATATATATATATATATATATATATATATATATATATATATATATATATATATATATATATATATATATATATATATATATATTATTTTTTTTTTTTTTTAGAGGGCAATCATACTGTGGCCTTAAGCCGCAGAATTCACATGTTTCTCGTCTATAGTGGTATAGTGGTCTTTAAAAGCTGCATTTTCTCTCTCTTGCCCCACCTTTTCCCCGTCCAAAACACACTTGTATATATATATATATATATATATATATATATATATATATACATCCAATAAAATCACTGTAGGTACGCGTGATCCAGGTATATGCTGATAACCACAAGGAAAAAGAAAACACGAAGTTCCCAAGCGCTTTCGTGTAATTCACATCTTCAGGGTTGAGTACAGACTAAAATAGAAGTGCAGAACAAGTTATATATATACAGAGGAGGGTTAGAAGAAGTCCACAGAGGTCAAGTATAGGTAATAACCCTACTAATCCTTACAAAAACACCGCAGCGGTTGGTAGTCAGATCAGAGGGAAAACTGACCCAACCTTCTCACCTGGTTACAAATCTTCTTAATTACAAAATTGTCCAATTTGTACATACCGTTACTCAAATTCATGTTAACGGATTTGGTATGTTTAATGAGACTAGATTCTATGATGTTCCTACTGTCAATTGAATTACAAGGTAATATTGAGGAGGCATTATCCCAGTCAATGCAATGTTTATTATCCCTCAAATGAACGAACAGAGCATTGGATTCCTGGCCAGTCCTAACACTGTATTTATGTTGTTTAAGTATAGTTACAAGATCTTTACCTGTTTGGCCTAAGTAGAACATATTACATTCCTTGCAAGGGACTTTATAAATGTAGCCATTTGTATTATTGGGGGAGTTCTTGATTAACATCTGTTTAACAGTGCATGAGTTTTTAAATGCCACATTGACGTTCCAGGTTTTTAGTTGTAAAGGAATTTGAGAGAAATTTTTGTGTAATTTGTAATACTAGGAGATTCTTATGGTCATGGGTGGGCTTGGGATCAGTTCTATAAAAAGATTTCTTAGTAATGTTCAGGCATTTGTCTATGAAAGATCTAGGGTATTTAAGGTTTGAGCCAATATTATAGATATATTTATATTCCTCATCAATGAATTCCGGGCTGCAAATTCTCAAAGCACGTAAAAACATTGTTGAAAATACTGACTGTTTGATTCTATTGTGGTGGGCAGAATAATAATGAATGTATGAACACACATTAGTAGGTTTTCTATAAATACTGAACTTAAAGGTGTTACCTCTTCTGTGGATCAGACAGTCTAAGAAAGGCAATTTACAGTCATGCTCTAATTCCACAGTGAATTTGATCGAGGGGGCTAAGTTATTAAGTTGTGGCAGGAACGCTTTTAGGTCCTCATTACTTGGCCAGAGACATATTACATCATCTACATATCTAAACCAGACTGCTGAAGGTGGTAAGAAATTACTTAATAGTTTCTTTTCAAAGAATTCCATATATACCCCTGAAGATGTGAATTACGCGAAAGCGCTTGGGAACTTCGTGTTTTCTTTTTCCTTCTGGTTATCAGCATATATATATATATATATATATATATATATATATATATATATATATATATATATATATATATATATATATATATATATATATATATATATATATATATATATATATATATATATATACACAGTATTTATAATATTATTATTATCACTAAACTACTACTTCTGCTATTATACTACCTTTTTCTTTTATTTTTTTGGGCCTCCAATTTCCCCTTTCCTTTTTCCATCATTTAAGTACCAAACTATCTTAATAGGAAAATATGTACCCTGGCTGAGCTAGTTAAGCTGCAGATGTATATGGCATTCCTTGACTTGCCTCGTAGTCCATTTTTGTGACTGTTATTTGTTTAGGGCCGATTATTTTGTTTCCTTAAGGCATAGCAGGGTGCACCTGAAGAGAAAAGGATAGGCAACTTTGGAGTCAGGTCACCGCGACATGTGGCCAGGGGATGAAATATCCTGATATCAAAGAAGGCGCGCTGTCCTCTCGTCCAGAATCATTGAGCGCTGACGACCTCACGGACTTCTTCGATTGTGTTGGCAGTACGGTGGAGGAAGCGCTCTCCGTCCAATGGGAGGTTTAGCAGTGACTTCACGGCATATTTCTTTCATCGTGCATCATGCACGTTAAACCTCCCATCCTGCACACTATAGCATGGTTGATGTTGTAGGATGTTCTGCACACATATTGGGCAGGCTTGCCTTCCACTGGCCTACCATACCTCAGACAGCAATGTCATCTGTGAATTCTTCATGGTTAAGGCTGAAGCCCTTTGCACTTATTGGTAAAGTTGCTAACCAGTTCGGGGCGCCTACTTCCTGCACTACTGATACTTTTCTTTCCAAGTTGTTGTGTTATTTGTAGAAGTTTTTTTTATTTCGGCGAGCTGCCATTCTTACTACTACAGCTACTAATACTAACTAGGCTATGGGTACACCTGATGATTCTAATTAGTATATGAGGTTGAGTGAATTAAGAAAAATAAAATATTTATTTCCATAAGTTGTCAATGATTACCTCTGGTGTTTTGTTTTCTGCAATTCTGGATATGTTGAGTTAGTTGAAGCCTCTACTGTACTTCTTAAAGTCATTATTTCATCTTGATTTATGATATTTTTGTAAACTATCGATTTTGTTGTCAGGAAGTGACTTATATGCTCGTTAATAATTGTTGTGAGTCGCAGGTATCTTCTTAAACACTGTTGTGTGCTTTAGTACATAGGATGAAGTTTTCATTGTCTCATTTATGAAAGACAGTACTTAGTACAAACATCCATCATGCATTGATCTTGCAACCCATATTGAATCACCTGAAATCACTATTAGCTATGAATGTTTAGTAACTGTAAGCAGTGTTATTTTCTTTCATAGGATAAGGTTTTTTGTTGACATACATTATATTTTTTTATAATTTACTGGTTGAAATCATGACTAGTCATGGTCATTTATTTTTCAGAAATAGATTCTCTCATGTCTGACTGTACTGAGATAGACTTAAGTAACGCATTAGTTTATCCGAGCACTTTCATTCATTCATACCACATATGTTCACTCACTATCACTAATTCCTCTTCCACTCCAAGTGGGTGTCACTTGAGCTCCAAACAGGTATAAGTAACTCTGACTGCTCTACTGTACAGTATAATCGAACTATCTGCGCTTGTCCAAACAGTTGCAGTATGCGATGTATATTTTTTTATTAGACTGAGTCGCTATGACTTTGAGTCGGTATGACTCGTACATTGTAATTTCTTTTTGCGTACTAGATATTTTCTGTGAGTTGCAGAAGTTGTTTGATGGTTAGTAGAAGCTCTAGGATTTACTTATACTGCTGTGGTTAATGTTCATAATTTTTTTACTCTTCAGATGAGTTTTTTCCACATGCTTCCAACATTTGTAAACCTTCTGATGATTCACTTTTATATATTGATTTATTTTCAGAATTGCAGAGTACCTTTCTTTGTTTAAACATCTTAGAATATATTTTTTAACTCACTGAAAACTTTTCTAAAGAAAAGTAACTTTTCTATTCATGCAAGAATGAAAGAAAAATAATAAGTGTTGGTAACATTTATTGCAAGCACACACATTATACAAATAAATTTTAATTTCTCCTTTTATTTATTTAAATTAAATTATTCATTGATAATCTATGGAACAATATTATCATTATTATGTTGTGCTTATAATTAAATCGTATGAAGCGCTTTCTTTATATCCAGTAATTTTATAAAGACTATCCAGTGAAGTCTTCTTCATGTATGTTCTTGTCACCTATTCAATTATGTTTGTTTGCGTAGAAACCATGCTGAACTATCAAACAGGGAGGTACTACTGCCTAGAATTATATTGGAAGCATACTGTGTTGTCTAATGGTAGGCCCTGATGTTCTCTGGCATCCAAAAACTTACGATCATGTACCAGGTTGCTGATCTGACTTTCTGCCTCATATACACACAATTGCAGGGTTTCATTTGTTTCTCTTACCTTGACAACACATCATATATATCTTTTCTCACTCTTGATCCGTTATATTTTTTTTCAATTTCTATATTTATTTATGGTTCAAAATATTTATATTGTAGACTCCCAGGCCCCGATGTGGGTTGGTGACCTGTGCCCGGGTGGGCTATTCTCCTAAAAAAAAAGAAAAATAAGAGAGGAAAAAAAGTCAGTTGGGTTTTGAAGTGGTCAACATACTTAGGGAGAAGCTTGGCAAGACCCAAGTCACCTCCTGATACGTCTTGTTAGGCTTCAATCCAAGATGGCGTCCGTTATGACGTAACATTGACGTTCACAAGACGACGTCCGTGTTGCGGGCATATACTGTACACTCACAGTTCCTGTACACTAACTATACGTACACACACTAGGTAGAATCAGTCGAGGTGTTGATCACTAGTTCTGAGTTGACATCAGCTGCTGTCGCTTGTCATTTGCTGGCCACTTACCGCTTGCGTCATCAAGTGTTATTTGTCTTCATACTTGTGGAGCCTTGCTTAGCTGCTGACTTGTTTGCTTTATTTGTCGATGAATCTTGAAATGTATGATTCTTGTGATTCTTGAATCTTCTGTTGTTTAATCTTCTCTCTAGGGTGGTTTGATTATGATGATTCTTGAAGATTCTTAATTGCTCTTCGAAGATGTGCAATAGTTGATTGGCGATCTTGATGTATTTATTTTTCTTAAAGGTTGAATAGTGGTGATTCTAGATTCTTCTGAGACTGATTCTTGGTAAATGTTGGTTACTCTTGATTCGTTTAATTCGTGTATCTTGACTAACGTAGTGTTACACTAATCCACTGCTCACCTTTTTATGTCACTTTGAGAATGTTTATAACTTCCTCTGGAAGTTCTTCACTGAATCAATAATTTGTCTTCTTTCCGTTGTGGAAGACACTGCACTATTTCTGGTGTTCATTCTATCGCGGAGTAGACTGTACAGCACTAGTTCTTCGTATTCGTGCTTTCACTGTCACCACATGTTATAGTTATTGTTATATGTTGCATTATCATGTTTCTGTAAACTATCCATTTTGTTGTGAGGAGAGTCACTTACAGTATATGACGCTAATAGTTTTTGTAAGTGTCAGTGATCTTAACACTGCTGTGTGCTTTTAGTTTACGCGAGTTAGTAACACTATGATACACTTTAAATATTGAAATATATATGGACAGAACTGTAAGTGTGAGTTCATGTCAAGAGAGTGATAGAGCAATGCTCTCTTAATGACAGTCTGTCAATCTGTCTTCTGTATGTGTGAGATGGTTGGACGCCGCGCCGATGAGTCTGTTGCGGGTCAGCATTGCCCTTCTTAACTCTGCCCTGAGCTGGGTTGTTGCTGAAGAATTACTTACATTATTGATATGATGAGGCAAAGTCAATAGGATTGTTGGTATATGATATTATAGTGCTATACATTTAATATTTCGATATCACAAAATATTTCGGTATAAAGTACAAACCAAAAAGACACTCCAACATGTCATGGGCTAATACGCCACACTTGGTTATTAATTACAACATGTAGAAGGTTAATATATCACGTTTGGTTATTAATTACATATAGGATCCGTCCACAATTAAACGTCTATGACAGATTATGGGAATGAATTAATATGTATTTCTTTGATATGTACATAGCAGAGAGAGAGAGAGAGAGAGAGAGAGACGTAGCACACGGATATTATATGTTACATATTACATTCTTGTGAAGTAATGATGTAGATTAATGGAATTATGATTTACGTTAACCTTTTATTTCAAATTGAAAGCAAAATTTTATTCAGGGAAAAATCGGTATCTGAACACGGCCATTAATTTCAATCTGTTTGTTGAATTGTCTGAAATAATCCTACAGGTTTAATACTTACGAAACTTAGACAAAAATATCCAATTTATGCATTCTATATAATAAAAACAAAATACCCCAGAAAAATGCACCCGCCATATTAAGAGTAAGACTTGACCTGAACTCCCTCATTTTCCCCCACAAAATAAATAAATAAGTAAACATAAACATAAAATAAACATAAAAAAAATATGAACCAAATTTTTTAAATCCTTGAGGAAGCTTACTGTATGTGTTTGTAATGAAGTTTTATGGAGAAATATGTCCCAGCAAGAGATATGTAAATTATTTCAATATTCTTCTTATTAGTGGAGAAACAATATATAATATAAAGTTTGTTGATGTGATTAATTAATATAAATGCAGGTGACATGAAAAACAAAATTAGGCATCACAAGAGGATTAACCACCCAAGATTAGTCCAACCGAACATTAACCGTACTAGCCTATCCTAACCTAACATTAATCTAACCTAACTTAATCTAAGAGTGGGGCAGAGAAGCACGAGGATTGTTAACTTTTGTATAAAATTATGAGGCTTTTGGCCACATAGCCTACTTGGATTAGTAAAGATTTTCTGATATAGTGCTAACTGAACAGCGTCCCCTGGTTGCCTGCAGCTCCCCTAGTGGCTGGCCGCGGTAGCGCCTCCCGAACAGTTCTTCCAACTGTAACAGCTCCCTTATCTTGGGTCCAAACTTACTGAAATCTAGATATGTTACGTATATTGACATTACAAAAGCATATTATTCTATATAATGTTTTGTCAGACCAATGAACTGGCCCTTTAACCGGTGATTCTTGATGAGTTAATGGGGCTGGAACATGTAAAAGTATGTAGGGTTTTAGTAGCGAAAACCCAACTGTCTTTTCTGTATTTACTTAAAAAATATATAATATACAGTTCCAAGTGTATATCACCAGGGCCGGATTCAGGAGTGGGCAAAGTGGGCAGCTGCCCAGGGGCCTCCACAATCTGGGGGCCTCCACATATTACAATAGTCGGACTAATGGGCAATAAAGCACTGAACGAAATTATCTCACGTATAAAGCTCTCAAAATATTACTCAATTTCTCTAGATTCCACCCCTGATGAAGGCCATATTGATGAACTAACTCTGATAATCAGATACATGGAGCATGACACACCTGTTGAGAGATTTGTGAATTGCCAAATCAAGGACACAAGGCTCAAGAAATGTTTGAAGGTCTGATGAAGTTTCTTGCAGACAATGACATTGACATTCAAAATTGTCGTGGCCAATCTTATGATAATGCAACATCTATGAGTGGGAGGTACAATGGTCTGCAAGCCAAAGTTGTAGCTGAAAATCATCATGCAATTTTGATACCCTGTGCTGGTCATTCATTAAACTTGGTTGGAAAAGCTGCAGCTGAATGTTGTCAAGAAGCTATCTCATTTTTTTTCTTGAGGCAATTTATGTGTTCTTCACAGCTTCTACACATCGTTATACAATTCTTAGTGATTTATTGAAAACTGTAGCGTCTGGCCCGGTATCTGTGCCAAAGAGGATTTCCACAACAAGATGGTCCTGTCGAGCAGTTGCAGTGAAAGCAGTTGTCCAAGGTTATCTCCCAATCCGTGAAGCACTTGCTAAAATAGCTAGAGATGAAAATGAGACGAGCAAAACATGTTATGAAGCCAATGGTCTCCATGATAAGATGTGCAAGTTAGAGACTGCTATTTATGCTGTGTTTTGGCATGACATTCTTGGCAGAGTTGATGCAACAAGCCATGCATTGCAAGATCCTAAACTCGATTTGAACACAGCAGTAGCAATGCTGAAGTCCTTGGAATGTTTTGTACGAGAAAAAAGAGATTGCTTCCATGTTTATGAGAAGAAGGGAAGGGAAATGTAAGAAACTGGGGATTATTCACAGACATGCAAGCGTCAACGTAATGTACGACTCAATCCATTGGATTATGGACGATCAGAAGAAGCAGCACTCTAACAGTCAGAAAAATTTCGGGTTCAGAATTTCCTTCCAGCAATTGATCAGTTCCTGAGTTCACTAGATCAACGGTTAAAGGCCTATGAGGAAACTTGTTCACTTTTCGGGTTCTTGTCTAAACTGGAGTCAATGAATTGTGACGAAATTGAAGCAGCTGCAGCAAAATTGGTTGCTGAGAACAAAAATGATTTGGATCAAACACTTGGAGTTGAACTTGTGCAGTTTACAGCATTCTTCACTCAATTTCTTGAAGATGAAGATGGTGAGAAATGGAGGACACATTACCTTTACAAGCTGTTGATAGACAAGAAAGTTGTAGATACATTTCCAAATGTTGAAATAATGCTACGGATGTACTTGGTGCTCATGGTCACAAATTGTTCTGGAGAACGTTCTTTCAGTAAAATGAAGTTTATTAAAAACAGACTTCGTACTACAATGTGTCATGATAGGCTCAGCCACCTGGCTTTGATGAGTATCGAATATGACATCCTCAGAGAGATTGACTTCGAAAAGTTGATCAAAAACTTTGCAGCGGCCAGGTCACGTAAAGTGCCTGTTCTGTAAATAAAGGTAATGTTCATTTTCTATTTTGCAATTGATCAATGTTTGTGTTCAATATATCCATTATCCATGGTCGATAATTCTTGTTTTTTCCAACATGTTCATACTTTTGTTATAATTTTAGCAAATTCATTAAATTGTTTATTTGTTTTACTATTGGATGCAAAACTTCAATTTTATTTATAGTTGAGTTAATACTTATTCTGAATCCATCTGACCTTGGACTTAAAGAAGCCTATACATGCATTCTTGGACAAAACCATTATTTGAGTCGAGGTTTATCTGATTAATAATGCAAAGAATCATCTCTCTGTAATAACTAATAATATTCTTTTCTGTGAAGTCTCTTGAAAATTTTTGACATGTGCGGTAGTAGCTTTTTCAGGTCTGGTCGACTTGAAACCACATGAATGACTCCAGTCATGTCTCACTTGTGTATGTGTGTGTGTTGGGAATTTGTACACTATCAATAAATATACAGTTTATTAAAAATATCTCAATGTTCTAATTTCCTCAATATAACTACATATGGCTTCAAAATTCTCCAAAGAAGTGTTCAAACTTCAAAATTTTCCCGGGGGGCTTACAGCGCCCCCGGAACTCCCGGATGTTTAGGCTCGCTTTACTCGCCACCCCACCCTCTTGGGTAGTTATAATGAGGGGGGCCTCCACAAAGAGGCTGCCCATGGGCCTCCACAGGTCTAAATCCGGCACTGTTTATCACCGTAACTTAATCACACAACTAGACCACCACAGTACAGTGCACTATACCGTTATTTCCTGCCAGTCGCTTACACGAGACTTCCACCAACAGGCTTCCCGGTCTGGTATAATCCATACTCTTACAAATACTATGCCGGGGAGGGTTTGGATAATCTTAAGATACACGATACTCTCTCACCTCCAGTGAAGTTCACACCGAGGCCTCCTGTCACCCTCTGCCGACTAGCCTGTCGGAAGCCACACCCTTGACTAACAGCTGAGATCTTAACCAATCACGAGGGTTCCCTATAATACGTCATGAGTAACTGCTAACCGCTAGTTTTCATCCTGCTCATGATACACTGTGGCTGCAAAAGGACATGATCAGGACGATGCAAGTGTGCAAAAGCAGCGCTTCAGTGTACTGCTCACTGTGCATGTTATGGACAGTGCAGTTAAAATTCTATGCATATGATATCATTATGTGTACACCTTTAAACATTCCTATAGGAAGCTTTTGAATTATGAAGTCTGAGAACATGTGAGTGTTGATTATTGAATTATTTGTAAAAAAACAAAGAAACAAATAAACACATTTTGTTCTGACAAAATATTCTTTAGAATAAGATGTTTTTGTAAGGTCACGATTGTTTCTCTTACTTTGACAACACAACGTACATACTGTATATCGTTTCTCACTATTAATGTTTTTCTTCTTTTTACTTATTTATTTATTTATTATTATTATTATTATTATTATTATTATTATTATTATTATTATTATTATTATTATTATTATTATTATTATTATTATTATTAATATATTAATATTATATATTTTTATTTCATATATATTATAATTTTTTATTAATCTTTATTAATTATTATTATTATTATTATTATTATTATTATTATTATATTATTAATATTAATATTATTATTATTATTATTATTGTTATTATTATTATTATTATTATTATTATTATTATTATTATTATTATTATTATTATTATTATTATTATTATTATTATTATTATTATTATTATTAATATATTAATATAATATATTTTTATTTCATATATATTATAATTTTTTATTAATCTTTATTAATTATTATTATTATTATTATTATTATTATTATTATTATTATTATTATTATTATTATTATTATTATCATTATAATTTTGCCCCCGGGTCCTGATGTGGGTCAATCCTAGGGGCTAACCCCGCTAAAAAAAAATAAAAAAAATACAGTTGGAAGAACTGTTTGGGAGGCGCTACCGCGGTTAGCCGGTAGGGGACGCTGTTCAGTTGTCACCATAAAAGAAAATCTTTACCAACCCAAGTAGAATATGCGGCCAAAGTCTCATAATTCTATATAAAAGTGAACAATCATGCCCATTTCAAGTGCTTATCCGCCCCACAAGTAAACCTAAGCTAACTTAACCTAATCTAACTTTACCTAACTTAACATAACATAACATAACACACCATAACGTAATGTAACGTAACGTAACCTAATCATACCTAACCTTATCTAACCTAACTTTACCAAACCAAACCTAATCAAAATTAACCCCCAGGTAGCGTTATGGTGTTTAAATTAATGTCCAAGTGAAATAAGCCGGTAGGGGCTAAAACCCTTAGGTGATCCATCACATCCTCTCACGTGGAAAACATCCACCAGTCAACTAAAAATTGGTTGAGACGATTTTATTAAACACACCAAAAGTGGAAGGAAAAATTCATAAGGAAAACAAAAGGATAAACTGGGAATAATTTATACCTGCTATGATATAACTTTAAGAGTACCATGACACCTGATTTACTGAGGTGACTCAACATTTTCAGTACGATAATTTGTTCCTATGGGTACGAGGGTTTAATTTCCATTAAATAATTAAATTAATATTTTTTCATTAGACTACCATTATTTTTAACATGTTACTACAATATCTTAACCCTTTACTAAGATAATTTATCCCCTTTCGTTCTATAATTTTAAACATTTGAGTATGAAGATTTTAACAACTTGATTAACATGCTATTAACCCTTCAATAGTAGCATGATTCTAACAGTTAATTCATATAAATTTTTCTGGAAATAGGAAAAATATGAAATACACATAGATAGCCCGGAGAATGTATATACACTTTGGAGTATGTATGTATACTTTGGAGGATGTATGTATACTCTGGAGGATGCATGTATACTCTGAAAGATGTATGTATACTTCAGAAAATACAATTCTCCAGATGTCACGTAACCCTCTTCCTCCTCCGTCCCCTACACACACACACACACACACACACACACACACCGCACCCCACCTCCCTCCCTCAGACAAACACATCGCCCCCCCCCTTCCTCCTTCCTACATACACACATTCCCTCTATCCTAGAAAACACCCCTCCCTCACTCCCACAAACATACTCCCACCCTCCATCCCATCCCCTCAGAAATAGACCCCGCTCCCTCCCTCAGACATACATACAGTACATTCCTCCTCCCTCCCTCCCTCCCTCCCTCCTCCTTCCCTCAGACAAACACATCACCTTCCTCCCTCTTACAAATACGCATCCCTCCCTCCAGAAACAAACTCCCATCTCTCCTTTCCACACACATACTCCCTTCCCTCCCTGAACAAGACGAGTCCCATCATATATCTTCAGAACTGTTATCGACAGGGCCATCGACACTACAAGTAACACGAACGACGCAGCTGAGAACTTTTCAACAGGGTCAGGAAGCCACGATTCACCTGAGGCTGTGTGCTCCTGACAGCCTCCGGGAATTGGGTGAAGTTTGTGGTACCCGGTCATGAAGGGCACATACAGTACACGGACGAGTCTTAGTTCCACTGAGGATACAAAGAAGTAACCGAAAATAATGCTGACAATATATTTTTAGCTGATTTTGATTTTATCGTTTTATCTTTGATTACGCTGATTTCTCTTCTCCTTCGTTTCTCTTTCTTTGATTTGTTTGTGTTTTAAATTCTCTCTGATTCTTTTTTTTTCTCCGTTGCATTTGTTTGCCTTATTACTTCTTCTGGTTTTATGGTCTATTTTTCTTCTCTTGTTTTTCTTCTTTATTTCTTGGATTTCTATTTTCCTATGTTTTTTTCTTTTCTTTTATTCTATATTCCTTTCCTCTTCATCATCATCGCGAGCTTGGTCCTGTACCGGTAAAAGAGAGAAAAACTACTGGCACCTCTTGCAGGACCTAACCTAACATAACCAAACTTAATCAACCTAACATAGTATAACCTTACCTAACTTAATCTTACCAAAATTAACTTAACCTAGCCTAACCTATCCCATCCTAACCTATCCTAAGCTAACTTAACATAATCTAACATAACCTAACTTAGTCATACTTAACCTAACCTAACCTAACATTACCTTTCCTAAGGAAAACTAACCTAACTTAACCTAACAGAACGTAATCTAACCAAGCTTAACTTAATCAACCTAACCTAACCTAATCTAACCGAACCTAGCCTAACCTAACCTAACCTAACCTAACCTAACCTAACCTAACCTAACCTAGCATAACCTAACCTAACCTAATCTAACCTTGCGCTTGTGAGACCTCACTTGGATTACGCAGTTCAATCTGGTCACCGTACTACAGAATGGATATAGAATCCCTAAAACATATTCAGAGGAGAATTCCAAGACTAAACCGGGCATTAGGAACCTTGAGTACAGTGACCGGTTAAAGCATCTTAATTTACACTCCCTCGAGTGAGGGGCGACAAGATCGAGGTGTATAAATGGAAGTCAGGGTTAAACAAAGGTGATATAATAACAAACGACTCAAACTATACAACTAGGAGCGAACTCGTAATAATGGTTTTATATTAGACAAATTTAGATTTAGGCGCGAAATAGGTAAACATTGCATTGGAAATAGAGTAGTGGACGAGTGGAACAAGTTACCAAATATCATCATTAACTCGCTGGATACGCTGGATAGCTTCAAACATAGGTTGGATGGATATATGAGCTATAGGGGATAGGTGTAAACGGAACTGCCCAGTATGGGCCAATAGGATCGCTGCAATTTCCTCCATTCTTATATTCTTATGTACCACCACCGACACCACAACCATCACTACCATCGTACCGCCACCACCACCACCACCATCACCACTACAACCACCAACAACGCCATTGCCACCACCACTACCACCACTGCCACAATCACCACCACTACCATCATCATTAACATCACCACCCATATCACCACCAACAATATACCACCTTCATCACCACCTACTACTTTGCTGTCACTTGGAATCGCGTATGATGATCATCCAGCTATAATAAAATGATATGAGTTATTAAGGATGTCACTTTCGCTGGTGAGCTCTGAGATCACTAGAGAGGCCGATACGGGACCGGCATTGTCGTTCACCGATGCACACGTGGAGGGCTAGATCTAGTGCGGGAGGGGCGGCGGCAGTGTCTTTCCGGGGCTGGCGCTTGCCTGCCTCGCTATGGAGTCGGGCTAACTCAAAAGTATTGACACCTTCTCGTGTGGTGCTCCTCAAATCGTTACGGTGTGGAGTAATCGTATCCCAGGTCAGGGAATCGATTTGTCAAATTTTCAGGATTGACTTAAGATTATCCTTACATTTTCAGCTGCCCGCCGGCGTTACGTTTACTATTCGTGAAGTCACTGTAAATTAGCTGCTTTGCCAGTCTACTGTCGTCCATGTGGGTAGCAGGGTCAGTTCAACGTAATTGTTCACGGATAATGGTAGCCTCGATGCTCCTACGGTTGGTGTCAGCGAGTATACTGGCATTAGTTCCCTTGTCTTCCCAGCGAACTCGGAGGATGGAACATAGACTACGCTGGTGAAGGTTTTCAAGTGCCTTGAGGTGCCTCCTGTATGTGACCAATGTCTCGCTGCCATAAAGTAGGGTATGGAGGATCACTGCTCGATGTACGTGCAACTTTGTAGATAATTTCAGCACCTTACAGCTTGAGACGCACATCTGATCCGATGTTGAATCTCTTCATCGATGTCCGCGGTGGAGGACAGGTGGGAGCCGAGATACTGATCGTGGGTAACATTAGAGAGGGTAGTGTCATTATATTGGATGGATGGTGGAAGTGTGGCTGAACCAGGGGCAGGCTGAAAAAGCATCTGAGTCACGTACATTCACCTCAAAGCCGAAGTGTGCGTAGGTGTTTCGGATCTCCTGTAGGTCGCATTCAGTGTGAGCGACAGGGATGAAGTCATCTTCATACTGAAGTTCAGTAATGGAAGCTGCCGACACCTTTGTTCCCTTCATCCGGTACTGGATGTCCACCCCGCCAGCTAAATTGGTACTAGCACGAGTAAGGAAGGCAGTCAAGAAAATGGAAAAGAGAAATGGTGCTAGTGCACATCCTAGTTTTACCCTCGCTTGAATGGGGAAGAACTCAGACAAGGTGCCATTGTTCAGGAAACACTGCCGTTCATGCCATCGAGGAGTTGCCTGAGAATGGCAATGAATTTTGGTGAGCAACCAAAACGGTTGAGGGTCTGCAAGAGGGCTTCCCTGTTGACTGAGTCGAAGGCCTTGGTTAGGTCGATAGAGTCCGTGTACAGGTCATGACGCTGTTCTCTGCACTTTTCCTGTATCTGCTTGGCAGTGGTGCTACGTGATCGTCTAAACCCACATTGAGATTCCGGGAGGAAGTTTTCCGCCTCAGGAAGAAGTCTGTTGAGGAGGACTCGAGCGATAATCTTGCAAGCTATGCACAGCAGTGAGATCCCGCTGTAGTTGCCACAGTCTGACCGGTGTCCCTTGCTCTTATAAATATTGTTGATGGAGGCGTCTTTAAGAGCTTGGTGGATTTCTTCCTTTTCCCATATATTCTCGAAGAAAGAGTGGAGACGGCTGCTAAGCAGAGGTCCTCCTGCATTATACACCTCGGCTGGGATTCCATCAGGCTTTGTTATTTTCCATCTGTTTGATGGCAGTAGCTACCTCATCCAGTGTTGGAGGATAGCTGGCTGCTGAAGGATGTGCTGGATAATCAGCACATCCACAACGTTGTTTTGGTTGAGCTGCGAATGGTAGTGCTCTTTCCAGCACAGAAGAATGCCTTCTTCGTCTTTATTAGGGCGTTACCATCGGATGCGCGGAGGGATTTGCGCCATGAGTGATTGGCCAATAAATTATTTTAGTGGAATTAAACAATTCTCGCATCTTGTGTTGACCTGCAAGTTTTTTTGCTTTTCACATGCTTTACTTTCAAATCAGTCGTTCTTTAGTTTGTGAAGTTGACGTTCGGTTGGCACTTTCTTCTTGCGAAAGTTTTCAGCTTTGGCCCGAAACTGAGTGTTGCTCTGCCAGTCAATTAATGCAGGACAAGTACATTGATTTTAGAGTCATTTTCATCAAACTAGTCCTGGTGTATTCTTTCGATCTGGCCGAAAGGCTCTCTACTGGTTTTTGTCATGACAGTGTCGAGAATACCCCGTTTGGCACTGGGATTTGGGTTGTTTATCAACCCATGTTCGAGCTGCTCTCTCAAATCATGGGCTACCGCTGTATCATCCAGACGCAAAGTGTTAAAACCTCTTCTATAAGCTTGATAAGTTCGCCGGTTTGGGGCGACGTGAATTGAGAGCTTGGCTCTGACGAGCCGATGAGCAGTGCCTCCATGGTCTGAGCTAAACATTGCTCAGGTGATGTGGACATTTTGGCAATCTCTTTCTCTGACAATGATGTAGTCAATGACATGCCAGTGTTTGGATCGTGAGTGTTGCCACGAACCTTTGTACTTGTCGGCCTGCCTAAACAAGGTATTGGTGATAGTTAGGTTGTGTGCAGCACACTTGCTGAGGAGGAGTAGGCCGTTTGGATTACACTTGCCTTGTCCATTTCTCCCTCTGGTTCCCTTCCAAATATTAGCATCTCTGCCAACTCTGGCATTGAAATCACCAAGGAGCACAACCTTATCTTCTCTGGGGATAATGGTTAGCCCTCTGTCGAGATCGGCGCAAAAGGCCTTCTTGATGTCACCCTCTGCATCCAGTGTTGGGGCGTATGCACTGATGAAAAAGACAGGAAGTGAGTGATTCAATGGGACTCTGAGCGTCATGAGGCGCTCGTTGATCCCAACAGGCATTTCAGCTAGCCTGTGTAGAATGTGTTGGAGGATGGCAAAGTCAACTCCATAAATGTGGTTTCACTCCACAGCAGGCTTATCCTTCCAGAAGAAGTTATAGCCAGACCCCCGTTCTGTAAGTCGACCCTCGTTTGGGAGCCGGGACACACAAATGGCTGCTATTTCGATGTTATACCTCGCCAGCTCTTTTGCCACAAGGGCGGTTCTTCTTTCAGGATGCTCATTTGTGATAATATCCAGAAGAGTCTTGACATTCCATTCAGCGACCATAAGGGGTTGTATAGTTTGTTTTTGTTTTGATCTGTGATTATGATTGTGTTTTTTACCGCATAAGGACGACCTTACTGGGTGAGGTTGCCCTGTCAGGTTAGTTCTTTAGGCAGGCTATGTTTAGGGCACCTTTTCTAGCCCCCTCCCCATGTGTGAGCAGAATGGCTCCTCGAAATGGCTTCTCAGTCGCACAGACAGGATCGGTAGGCATTGCTGCCTAGATCCCAGTGCATAAAGACCATCTTATCTGTGGCGTCCAGGTGCAGAGTTGTGACTAGAGACTCCCGGCAGTCATCTCTTTCTGTCTCCGTCGCCACTCGTCCATCGCCCTAGGACTTTTGGGGTACAGAAGTTTTGATGATGAGGAGGAGTATGATGAGCTGGATGATGGCAATGACTGCCCAGTTTGTTGAGTTTCACCTTAGTACCCTGTCCATCATGCATTGCCTTCATCCGTCGGTGTAGTCGTTGGGTTTCCCCATGGTGGTCAGCTCTTCCTCCTATACCGCCGTTGGGGTCGTTTGGAGCTCTGTAGACATGTTGGCCTGACGCGGAGTTCCACTGTAGATTTTTCGTTTGGGGTATACTCCCGTAGCATTATACTTATCAAGGTTAATCCGCAAAGCAGTGGAGCAGTAGTTGGTAGGCGGCAGGACGTGTCCACATGCCAGTGGGTCTATGCGCCGTCTCTCTGGGGCGCACTAATACTCCGAGATCCCTTGGTGGGCTGACCTGGGCCCACGAGGCACCCAGTTACCGTGTGTACCACTAAGAGTCACAGCAGGGGAAGATGTATGCAAGTTACCTCCCTGTTCGTCACAAGAGGTAGCCAGCGACGGTAGCTGAAAGCGAGAGGGAGCAAGCAGTGCTTGCACCTTAACACTAAAATAATGCTGTCACACTAGACGCATTACACCACCCTGTATGCACACACACACACACACACACACATGATCACCACTACCACCATCACCACCACAACCACCACAACCACCACCACCACCACCACTACCATGATTACCACTATCACAATCACCATCACCACCACCACCACTACCACCATCACCACCACAACCACCAACACCACCACCATACATACATACACTTGTGTTTGGCTCTATGTCATAACCTAAATTCCTCCAACACCTCCCAAACGTTCATCCAAGCGAAATAATTAAACAAGACTTTTCAACGCTCGTATGAGATTGGTTTTGACACTTCCAAGAAACATAGACTGTTGAAACACTCCCTCAAAGATGAAGTATTTAGGTTTTTTTACTCCCCAGGAAAAAGTATGGGATTGATGTTGCATGTTGACATGAGGCTGAAATTGCTTCACGATTTTGAGATGCATAACAAGTGGAAAGGTGAAGATGTTGCTGAAATACCTGTGGTAAGATAATTTTTTTTTACCTAAGAGAGATGAGGATTTTAAGAGGTTAGACTGAAATGGTAATTATCGAGAGATTGTAGTTGTGTTGTTAGATCTTGTTTGTGTGGTTAGTTGTTGGTTGTGCTTGTGTGGTTAGATGTTGTTCGTGGTTGTGGGGTGATATGTTGGTTGTGCTTGTGTGGTTAGATGTTGTTCGTGGTTGTGTGGTGATATGTTGGCTGTGCTTCTGTGGTTATATGTTGTTCGTGGATGTGTGGTTAGATCTTGGTTGTGTGGTTAGATCTTCGTTGTGTGGTTAGTTGTTGTTTGTGGTTATATGGTTAGCAGTTGGTTGTGGTTGTTTGGTTAGTTGTTGTTTGTGGTTATATGGTTAGCTGTTGGTTGTGGTTGTGTGGTTAGTTGTTGTTTGTGGTTATATGGTTAGCTGTTGGTTGTGGTTGTGTGGTTAGTTGTTGTTGTGTGTGTGTGGTAAGATGTCAGTTGTGGTTGTGTGGTTAGATGCTGGTTGTGACTGTGTGGTGACATGTAGGTGGTGGTTGTATAGTTAGATGTTGGTAGTGATTGTGTAGTTAATTGTTGTATTTGTTGTGTGGTAAGATCTTGGTTGTAACTGTATGGTTAGATGATGGTTGTGGTTGTGTGATTTGATCTAGGTTGTTTTTATTTTGCTAGTTTTTGGTTGTGGTTGTGTGGTTATTTGTTGGGTGTGGTTGTGTGGTAATTTTTTGGGTGTGGTTGTGTGATTAGATTTTATTTGTGGTTGTGTGGTTAAATATTGGTTCTGGCTGGTGTGTGTAATATATCTGAAGTATTAAAAGTTCTTAGTAATTTTTACCAACAGACAACTTTAAGAAACAAGAAGACCTTCAACCAATATATTCTGATTTTTCCAAGCGTGTACATGTACAGTAAGCTCAGGTAAACTCTCCCGGGAGGCAATTATATGTACCCTTACCTGGGTTACTTAACAAGATATCTTCTGGTTAGTTGTAACACTTTTAGGTCACCTTCTCGCTCAGTAACTGTACTTGATGGTACACCAGGCTGGCTAGTGGGTTCATGATACACCAGATTGTGTAGTGCCTCCATGATACGCCAGGCTGGCTAGTGGCATCATGACACACCAGGCTGGCTAGTTGCATCATGATACGCCAGGCTGGCTAGTGGCATCATGACACACCAGGCTGGCTAGTTGCATACGCCAGGCTGGCTGATGACACACCAGGCCTAGGCTGGCTAGTGGCATCATGACACACCAGGCTGGCTAGTTGCATCATGATACGCCAGGCTGGCTAGTGGCATCATGACACACCAGGCTGGCTAGTTGCATCATGATACGCCAGGCTGGCTAGTGGCATCATGACACACCAGGCTGGCTAGTTGCATCATGATACGCCAGGCTGGCTAGTGGCATCATGACACACCAGGCTGGCTAGTTGCATCATGATACGCCAGGCTGGCTAGTGGCATCATGACACACCAGGCTGGCTAGTTGCATCATGATACGCCAGGCTGGCTAGTGGCATCATGACACACCAGGTTGGCTAGTGGCTCCATGATACACCAGACTGGCTAGTGGCTCCATGACACACCAGGTTGGTTAGTGGCTCCATGATCCATGATACACCAGACTGGCTAGTGGCTCCATGATACACCAGACTGGCTAGTGGCTCCATGATACACCAGACTGGCTAGTGGCTCCATGATACACCAGGCTGGCTAGTGGCTCCGTTATATATAATATTCAGGGCACTGTATTCTCTCGTTTACGCGTTAATTGGGAAAAACTTTTTTTTTAATCCTGTGAAAGGAAATATAGATGAACGGTAAAATGAAAATATCGATGAATATAAGATTTACTGTTCATATGAAAATGAAAAAAAAAATTAACAGATTAATGAAGTATATCACTCAAATAGTAAAATAATAATAATAATAATAATAATAATAATAATAATAATACAAAAAATTAAACAAGAATTAAGGAAATAATGCCTAGAAAACGTAAAACAGGAGATATAAACCGAAGTACCGATGTACAGTGTAGGAGAGTGGGGGAACAGTCCACGTCTCTCCTTATTATTATGCTAATTATATGCCAACGATACACCAGGCTACACTGGTTCTAGACCTTATCAACCAGTGTAACCAACTGGGCCTCTGTGACACGATGTATTCTTCAGATACTATTATAGTTATTTTATTATATTTAGTCCTATGTATATATGAACATGTTTTTTTTATTTTTTTTTATTACCAATTTTTAAGCCTTTATTAATAATATTTTGTTTACACACACACACACACACACACACACACACACACACACACACACACACACACACACACACACGCAGTTGGGAGCAGAATTGTTGACGCTGATCCCAACGACTCCACCATTGGGATCAGCGTCAACAATTCTGTTCCCGACTATACCGCCCTTCAGGATTTATTGAACAGTCTCCAAAACTGGGCCACCAACAACCATGTCACCATCAACCATACCAAGACCATGGTTATGCACATCAACCTCTCCTCCGACATTGTCCCACCTCCTTCCATTACTTTAGGTCCGAACACACTCCAGGTTGTAGATTCCACGAAGCTCCTCGGCGTCACCATAGACAACAAACTAAATTGGAAACCACACGTCAGTGAAGTTGTCAAATCCTCCAGTTTCCGTCTCCACCTCCTCCGCCGACTCAAGTCCCTCGGAGTTCCTGCACCCGAGCTCCTCAGTGTTTACACAACATTCATACTTCCCAAGCTCACCTGCCTCCCCCACCTGGTCTTCCTCCCAAAATGCCACACAACGTAAACACCTAGAAAAAGTGCAAAAGAGGGCATGCAAGATTATTCTCTCCCCTTCCTACTCCACATATCAAGAAGCGCTCAACACACTGACCCTTTCGACTCTCACTGACCATCACCACGACCTCAGCTGCAAATTTGGTAAGAAGCTTCTACACCATCCTCGACACCGGCTCCTACTACCACCTGAGATCCCCAGCCCGAGAATTGCTGTTCGACACCACAACCGCATCCAGCCCATACGTGCACGAACTGACCGCTATAAGAACAGCCCAGTCCCAACCATTGTAAAAATTATCAACAACTTGTAATAAACCAGTGTATTCACTACCAGTAAATACTACTTCTTGCCCTGTCACTATGTTGAAATGCACTGTAATTTGAGCTTTTCCCCATCTAGTTATTATATATCTTATTTGTATCACTTATGTTACTTGAATATTATTTGTAATTCGAAACCCATTCCCCAAATATGTAACTGTATATTTTCAGCCTTCTGGCTGCCAAGCTCTTTCAATAAACCGTTAATTATAATTATTATTATTTCTATTACACACTATTACTACTACTTTGCTGTCACTCGGAATCGAGTATGACGATCAACCAGCTATGATACAATGATATGAGTTATTAAGGATGTTACCTAGGCAGGGTCGAGCACAGATTTTACACATGTCGGGGGTACATCTAATGCGGGAGGGGCGACGGCTGCGTCTTTCCGGCGTTGGTGCTTGTCTGCCTCGGTATGCAGTCGGGCTAACTCGAAAGCATTAACACCTTCTTGTGTGGTGCTCCTCCAAGCATAACGATGTGGAGTAATCTTCTCCCAGATGAGGGGGTCGATTTGGCACTTTTTCAGGTTTGTCTTAAGACTATCCTTATACCTTTTCAGTTGCCCGCCAGCGTTACGTTTACTATTCGTTAGGTGACTGTAAAGTAGCTGCTTTGGTAGTGTACTGTCGTCCATGCTGGTAACATGGCCAGTCCAGCGTAGTTGTTCACGGACAATGGTAGCCTCGGTGCTTACACACACACACACATAGCTTTAGTACACGAGGCGAAAGCTGGATTCACTCCACCACGAATCCTCTTTTCCTATTATAAGTAAAACATAAAAAAAGGTGAAATAATCACTATGTTTTCAGTGATTGGTGTGAATTTTACGAAAAGTCGTTAAGAATTACAGCTAGGATTGCGCCCAGTTGAAATAAAAAATAGCTAAAAACAGTCTACTTCATTTTTACTGGTGGAAAAATAATTGATCTTCCCTTGGGATGAGGCGTGATGGCGTCTGGCTGACTGGCGGGTTTGGGGGCTCATGCTGAGAGTTGTCCAGGATCTGAGACACTCTAGGGGGTTGGGGTGTTAGAGGGGTCCAGGAGCTGAGAGTCTCTGGCATTGAAGGGGAAAGTTCATAGAAGCTAAGAGTCTCTAGTAATGGTGAGGAGAAGGTTCCTAGGAGCCGAGAGTCTCCGAGGGTGATAAATATTAAGAAGAGAGACAGCGGAGGCCTCTCGAGGCGACGTAACACAGGGTCAACAAAGTCTTCCTTGACGTACATCGAGAGAGAGAGAGAGAGGGAGAGAAAGAGAGAGAGATTTCAGGATAAAATTTACCTGTCTAAGACAATAACTGAAAGATCTGACAGGGTGTTGACAGGTAAAGAAAGGCGACTAGTCCTTAAATCATCCATTTCAATGTAATATAATTGTCTTTTTTCCACTTCGTTTTCCCAACTGAAATTTCCTATCGTCTCTAAGTTACCATTTGTTTTATTTTGTTTTATTTATTTCAAACTATATATTATGTGAATGTGTTAATGATGAAGTCTGTGTTTGTGTTTGGATGTTTCTTATGGGTTCATTATACAAACAAGCTCTAAAAAACCTGGTGTTGAGGCGTGATTAGGGAGTAGGGAGGTTAATACAATATTTACACTAGGACAGGATTTCCAAACGCCATCATAAGCCACACACTGCTTTTTTTTTAGTTTAATATTCCCAGTAAAACAGAGAAAGAGATCCACCCACCGTAATAAAACACGAGTAATATTGTCGGCGTGTTCTTGAGTGAAGTGAACCGTCATCTTACACCTGAGAGACTTAACCGGACGACAATATCCGGCAAGGGTCAACAAGTCTCAAAAACCGGTCGAGGCCTCTGTCATGGATTCCTCCAACTGTAAAAAAAAAAGTGGTAATACTTCTGTTGATATTCGGTGATTGAAGAGTGTGATTCGTGTGTCTGTGTGTGATTATAATGTGTAATTAGAGTGTGCTTTATTTGTCTGTTTTTATTTTTGGTGTGTGTACTACTACTACTACTACTACTACTACTACCACTACCACTACCACTACTACTACTACTACTACTACTTTTTTTTTTTTTTTTTTTTTTTTATAACGTGGCCTCCAGCCTCCCCCAATAGCCACACCTTCGCCACCATTTATTTACCTTAATATTAAATATCCTAATACATAAGAAGCTATCCTATCTGTGTTAAATTAGTTGAGCCGCAGATCTATGCGGCATTCAGTGACTGTAGCCTCGTAGTCGATATCTGCAGCAGTTGTCGGAATTGGGGCAGAAGCTCTCGTTCCCCTGAGGCAGAGCAAAGCCGACCGAAGGAGAGAGAAAGACAGTCGACATCTCATCCAGGCTGTAACGAAACTTCTGGGCTGCTGCTTCTGTTCGGAGATCACCTCCGCGAGTCTGGCGTAGAAACATCTTGCACTTGGTCCCATCCCACCAGAGGTTGTGAACACTAGGGGAGTGAAGCTGCCTTGGTCAACGTTTTGGATTCTCTCCCCATATGCCCTTATCTTCTCGTTCTCGTTCCTCCTATGTGCAGCATCAAGAGCTAGGTTACGGTGACATGCGGCCATGGGATCAAAAATCCTGATGTCGAAGAAAGCTCGCTGTCCTCGCGTCCAGAATCCTCGAGCACTGACGTCAACACGGGCTTCGTTAGATGTATTTGAAGTCCTATGTTGGAGGATCTCACCATCCAATGGAAGGAGGGTCGGTTCTACCATGACATCCCGGCAGATTTCCTTCAACATATTTGCTGTAAGGTCCCTTACTTCATCATGCCTCATGCATATGAAGCCCCCTTTCTTGCACACCATGGCGTGATCGCCGTCATAGGAAGAGCCACACACGCATTGGGAGGGCAAACCTTCTACTGGCCGACCGTACCTTAGAGCAATGGCATCTGTAAATTCGTGTTTGTTAAGACTGAAGCCATTTGCCCTTATCGGTAACGTAGTTAACCAGTTCGAGGCGCCCACCTCCTGCGCTATAGCTACTTTTTTTGTCAAATTTTCTGGAACCTGCAGCAATCGTTGCTGCAACTTGTCATTTTGGCAGTGCTGTCGATCTGTCGTAATGGACCTACGAATCTCGTTTACTTCACCGGTCACGACCTCCCCTGTTGCGTTCTGGGCTATTATGTGGTCCGTGAGGGCTGCCGTGAGCTTAAGTGAATTTTGATGTTCTGTGGCTGCAATCTCCTCTGGATTGGTTAGTCCCATCCCTCCCAGTCTTGATGGAAGTGCAAGAAGTGCTCTTTCTGCTGGGGTTAAGTGAGTGTGTTTCACTAATTTGGGAA
The DNA here is from genome assembly GCF_018991925.1 of Homarus americanus. NCBI lineage: Eukaryota > Metazoa > Arthropoda > Malacostraca > Decapoda > Nephropidae > Homarus > Homarus americanus. The sequence continues at coordinate 5,702,863 of NW_024734940.1, read as the reverse complement.
TGAACTTGACACTGATAGCTTCTTCCAGAGGGTGGAGGAGGGGTCCGATACCAGGGATAGTACACATCAGGTAGTTCCGACGATGCTTGACTCCATGGCTGAATGCAGCGAAAGCCGCATGTGGCTCTGTGTTAGCAATCTCAGACAGAGCTTGGATTTCACTAACCCACTCATTCACCTTTCCCGCTACGTACTCGGTCTTGAAGTCCGTAGTGCCAATTACTGCGCCTAGATGTCTTTGGCCATCCTTAGTTATTTTGACTTCCCTTCCGCCAAAAACCTCCTTTGCCCGTTCATAATGTTCTGGCTTCACGATGAGGAAGGACTTGCTGGCGTTTGGGTGGTACCCTATTTGTGGATCTAGCGATGTTACCAAGTCTCACCACTTTTTGATGTCCTCCACTTTTCCTGCTACTGTAAGGTCGTCAGCATACGCCACTTGTTTGACCCCAGTTGTCTCAAATTATATTTCTTGTTGGAGCACAGAGAGGCCTATTGCATACATTGCCATTGCAACAGGGTAAACCTGTGTTGTTCCCTCGGTTGACTGTAAGATGGTATCACCTCTTAGGGCCTTGTTGTTTACTATATAGAGGTCTGATGGATTCCTATAGGAGTTTTCAACGTACATTGCAAAGCTTGGACTCTTGATCTTGATGTTGTGCAGTGAGGCCTTGCGGTTAAGTATGTTGAATGCGTTTGAAGCGTCGACCAGGAGAACGGCCTCACAATCACGTTGCTCAAATATCGTTCTCATGGCGTGAATGGCAGCTTCCCCTCCAGCTTGTTGGCCAGCAAAAACTTGCAGGTTCCCTGCTGCTGCCCTAAACATCGTCCTTTACCACCTCCATTATGCATTTTCCGATGATTCGCCTCAGCACTTCCCCCACTCCTATTGGCCTACATCCTGGATTCTTATCCAGGGGAATGAGGCTGCAGGCCGTCAGAGCATGAATGTGATGGCAGCATGAGGATGCCAGCTTTCTTGCAAGGACGGCAATGGCCGTGCAAAGATCACTTGCTGCGGGGCCAAACTTGTTAGTGCTGAGGATGACTCTCCATCCGTTTGCATCCAGGCCTTTTTCCACACCATCCCTCCTGTTATTTTCTCGAACAGGACAGCATTTGGTGGGATATAGGCACCCTGAAACCTGATGCCTTCGTCATCACTTGCAGAGGGATGTTTTTCTTTAAGTTGTTTGAAAGTCTCTCTGTTTATTGGCAGGACCCCACCGGTGGATTCCTCTGTGAGAGATCTTACCGCCAAAGACACTTTTTCCACACGCATTTTGTTTCCAAACTTCCTTGCAGCATCATCAGTGTTTTGCTTTCCGTTTCCTGCAGATTTTAGTCTCTCCTGCAGTGTTCTTGCTTCACATAGGAGATCATCAAGGGCCCCCTTCTGCCACAATGTCAGTCTTCTCTTCATTGCTGCCGCATTTTCTTTGTGCTTAGTCTTTGTGTGTGTCCTCTGACAGAATAGATGTGGTATTATTGCCAGTATATGAAGAGCTAACGGGGCAAGGAGGCGGTCTTGAGTGTACTCAGTTATGAGACTAATCATCTCCCGTATCATTTCTTTGGTGGCCGCACACTTAGGTGGTTCAAACAGGTTTGCTGGCGACCACCTCACAATTTGAGTATGTTTTTTTAACCCATATGTCTGCATTTTCCATCGACATGCCATTCCACTGTGGTGGCTGTCTCTCATTCACCTCGTGGACATCAGCTACTATTGGAGCAGCGTTTATTGGTACTACATTTTCAGATTGAGTGGGCTCACTGCTATCGTTTAGGATATCAGCGGGCTGCTGGGTCCCGGCGATATCCAATGTGGCCTCCTGTGACAGCTCCCTGCCATGAAGGTTATAAGGGTTGCGGCAATTGTTTCCCTTTATGCAAGACACACATGGTCGGTTGTTTCTCACACAAACACAGCTAGTGCATTTTTGGTGCTGGTTAGAACAGACACAACAATGTCTGTCACCCGGCATAATGATCTGCACCTTGGGCCGCAGTTACATCCGCCTCCGAACATATGATTTGGTCCCAGGCACAAGATAATACTGGTTCTTATGAGGGAAGGACGGAGAGGTGACAGGCTGGGCTGCTGTGTCCAGGTAGTAAGGGCATACGTGCGCGTGTGGGTGTGTATGCTACCCCCCCCCCCCTAATGGCGACCATCCATACATCAGAATGATACACTATGGACAAGAGTTTGTCACACCAAGCACTTGTTTATATATCCTTGGCACAAATAACCACTATATATATGGTCTCACTGGTGTAATATCAGTTATATATACTCACTTGGATCGTCGAGACCCTACTGTACATTAAGTGTCCGTTACTATGGTGGGGAGGCGACCCCATGGGCTGCACTCTCGGCCCCATAGGGGCGAAAGTCTCGAGAACACCCCTGTCAGAGTAGGCCTATCGACACTGACCTTGGCTCGAAACCTCCTCATTATCCCACCACCGACCCAGCACCGCCAGGTCACTACTCGCTTGGTGAACGCCGGTGAACACACGGAATATTTACAATTTATGCCGTAAGGGATGAGTAGAAACCTTGGGTGACAATGCTTAGGGTAACATCAGATATTCACAGACACATTGTTAAACTACTACTACTACTACTACGTGGCCTCCAGCCTCCCCCAATAGCCACACCTTCGCCACCATTTATTTACCTTAATATTAAATATCCTAATACATAAGAAGCTATCCTATCTGTGTTAAATTAGTTGAGCCGCAGATCTATGCGGCATTCGGTGACTGTAGCCTCGTAGTCGATATCTGCAGCAGTTGTCGGAATTGGGGCAGAAGCTCTCGTTCCCCTGAGGCAGAGCAAAGCCGACCGAAGGAGAGAGAAAGACAGTCGACATCTCATCCAGGCTGTAACGAAACTTCTGGGCTGCTGCTTCTGTTCGGAGATCACCTCCGCGAGTCTGGCGTAGAAACATCTTGCACTTGGTCCCATCCCACCAGAGGTTGTGAACACTAGGGGAGTGAAGCTACTACTACTACTACTACTACTACTACTTTTTTTTTTTTTATAACGTGGCCTCCAGCCTCCCCCAATAGCCACACCTTCGCCACCATTTATTTACCTTAATATTAACTATCCTAATACATAAGCAACTATCCTATCTGTGTTAAATTAGTTGAGCCGCAGATCGATGCGGCATTCGGTGACTGTAGCCTCATAGTCGATATCTGCAGCAGTTGACGGAGTAGGGGCAGAAGCTCTCGTTCCCCTGAGGCAGAGCAAAGCCGACCGAAGGAGAGAGAAGGACAGTCGACATCTCATCCAGGCTGTGACATAACTTCTGGGCTGCTGCTTCTGTTCGGAGATCAGCTCCGCGAGTCTGGCGTAGAAACATCTTGCGCTTGGGCCCATCCCACCAGAGGTTGTGAACACTAGCGGAGTGAAGCTGCCTTGATCGACATTTTGAATTCTCTCCCCATATGCCCTTCTCTTGTCGTTCTCGTTCCTCCTATGTGCAGCATCGAGAGCTAGGTTACGGTGACAAACGGCCATGGGATCAAAAATCCTGATGTCGAAGAAGGCTCGCTGTCCCCGCGTCCAGAATCCTCGAGCACTGACGTCCACACGGGCTTCGTTAGATGTGTTTGAAGTCCTGTGTTGGAGGATCTCGCCATCCAGTGGAAGGAGGGTCGGTTCTACCATGACGTCCCGGCAGGTTTCCTTCAACATATTTGCTGTGAGATCCCTTACCTCGTCATGCCTCATGCATATGAAGCCCCCCTTCTTGCAAACCATGGCGTGATCGCCATCATAGGAATAGCCACACACGCATTGGGAGGGCAAACCATCTACTGGCCAACCGTACCTTAGAGCAATGGCATCTGTAAATTCTTGTTTGTTAAGGCTGAAACCATTTGCCCTTATCGGTAACGTAGTTAACCAGTTCGAGGCGCCCACCTCCTGCGCTATAGCTACTTTTTTTGTCAGATTTTCTGGAACCTGCAGCAATAATTGCTGCAACATGTCATTTTGGCAGTGCTGCCGATCTGTTGTAATGGATCTACGGATCTTATTAACTTCGCTGGTGTCCACTTCCCCTGTTGCATTCTGGGCTATTATGTGGTCAGTGAGGGCTGCCGTGAGCTTAAGTGAATTTTGATGTTCAGAGTCAGCAATCTCCTCTGGATTAGTTAGTCCCATCCCTCCCAGTCTTGGTGGAAGTGCAAGAAGTGTTCTTTCTACTGGGGTTAAGTCGTGGTGTTTCACTAGTTTGGGAATGAACTTGACACTGATTGCTTCTTCCAAAGGGTGGAGGAGGGGTCGGATCTCAGGGATGGTACGCATCAGGTAGTTCCAACGATGCTTGACTCCATGTGTGAATGCTGCAAAGGCCGCATGTGGCTCTGTGTTAGCAATCTCCGATAATAATAATAATAATAATAATAATAATAATAATAATAATAATAATAATAATAATAATAATAATAATAATAAAAATAAAAATAATAATAATAATAATAATAATAATAATAATAATAATAATAATAATAATAATTAACGGTTTATTGAAAAAAGTTCTGCAGCCTGAAAATATAATTTGGACATAAATGACTTATTACATACATTGACATTGGTGGTTTAACAAAAGCCTTCATTAGAGATAAGTAAAAGAACATATAGTGAACATACAGATTAATGTAGGTGTTGAACAGCAAGCACGTAGTGTGGTAACTCCCTCCCAGATGGTGTTAGAAATGACCTGATGTGGTGTAGTAATTTCCTCACAGATGGTGTTATGAGGGACCTGACGTGGTATAGTAATTCCCTCACAGATGGTGTTATGAGGGACATCACGTGGTGTAGTAATTCCTTCACAGATGGTGTTATGAGGGGCCTGTCGTGTGTGTGTGTGTGTGTGTGTGTGTGAGTGTGTGTGTATCATGCGTCCGTAAGCGTCATACATTATGCGTATGTGCGTGTTTTGAAATGTGGCATTATGTGACGCGTGTCATGTGTCCTTAAATGCAATGCGTCATGCATATGTTAGTGTCATACACGCACTCACACTCAGACGTTAGTACACACACACACACACGCAAGATGTACAAACTCGCGCACATACATGCTTAATACACACTAGGGTGACCCTCATCTTGGAAAATGTATTTTTTAATGGTTTCACCCCTTAAATTTGCCCCTGTATAAATAAAAAAAAACGTAAATAATTTCCTTAACCTTCAACATTTAGAGGTAGCACAAGCAGGCAGAAAAAAAAATGTACTATTTTATACGTAAGAGGATATATACTCGTATTTAAGGAATAGTTTCTACTCGGAAAAAAAATTATTTGAGTGTTTAACCCTTTAATTGGTATGAACGAGGATGTTGTTGACCGTGATGAATGCAAATTTCTCTACAAAATTGCTCGATTAAAGTTTGTATTAAAAAGGCGGGAAAACTACTTGCGCGCTCCCACCCTGTTTTCCCAACCCTTAACTCGTGGCGCTGTAGCAGTAGCGTTCTCCTTGAGCAGAGGCTTGGTCGGGACCTCCTCGACCTTGCCTGCCGCCATCACGGAGCTGGTCTTGAAAAGAGCTTATAATGCAGTGTTTGGTGGATCCACTGAACCGGATGTGCTCCTCTTCAAACGCTTTCAATTCCAATGGGAAAATGTCAACCATACTACTTTCCTAAGTAGGCTTCGGGGATAAGTTCCTGCAAGTGTACCTCAACCAGGTCAAAGACGACGTTCTTGTCTTTGAGTTAATGCAACCAAGGGATGATTACCAGAAAAATATTTGAGCTGTCAATAATCTTGCTTGGAAGGACACCTCATGAGGTATTAATTTTCTGGCTCCTGGTCCAATGCACCCATAAAAAATATGACACACACACACACACACACATGGTGTATTAATGGTCATGATACATGGTCATAAATTTTCACAACTTGTCTGTCCTGTTTTGATTAAATCTTTTTTTTTTGCGGTAAAATGACGTGTGTGTGTGTGTGTGTGTGTGTGTGTGTGTGTGTGTGTGTGTGTGTGTCATATTATTTTATGGGTTCAACTGTGGGAGAGTTTTCATGGGTTATGTGTGGGTGTCACTGTCACACCACAACAGGAGTTTCTCTCTATTTCTGAACTCTTTCTCTTTTTATATCACCACCACCACTATCACACCAAACAGGTATCCTTCCCCCATCTCTCTCTCTCTCTTTCTCTCCCCTTCCATCATCACCACCACCGCTGTCACAACAAAACAACCCACCTTTACTGTATTACTGACAGCTCCAACACGGTGACAACCATGATAGTGTAGTGTACTGTCACCAACACGCTCGTCTCCTGAACTAATTGTGTCCGTCAGCCGCTGTCAGTCAACTTCAGCGGACTTTGATAGAATATATTATTTTTTCACATCTCTCTATCAGTCGTAATGGGTCATATTTTTTATGGGTTCAACTGTGGGAGAGTTTTCATGGGTTGTGTGTAGGTGGTTTATAGCGTGTGTGGGTGGTCTATAATGTGAGTGGGTGGTTTATAGCGTGTGTGGGTGGTTTATAGCGTGTGTGGGTGGTTTATAGCGTGTATGGGTGGTTTTTAGCGTGCGTGGGTGGTTTATAGAGTGTGTGGGTGGCTTATAATGTGTGTGGGTGGGTTATAGCGTGTGTGGGTAGTTTAAAATATGTGAGGGTGGTTTATAGTGTGTTTGAGTTGTTTATAGCGTGTGGGTGGTTTATTGTGTATGTGTGTATGAGCGTAATAATAATAATAATAATAATAAACGGTTTATTAATAGAGTTGCAGCCGGTGGCTGAAAATATACAAACTTACATGTGATTTAGACATAATAATATTCGTTCAATACATTTACAGGGCTGTACAGTACATAAATCAGGAGCTGTTTAGTATTTTAACAATAGATGGGATGGTGCTATTCTTATATCTATCAGTGAGGGCTCTTATGGGCTGAATTTTGTTGTAGTGGCGGACAGGGCGAGGTAAGCGGGGGACTGCAGGTGGTAGTAAGTGGCGATGACGAGGATGGTGCAGTAGTCCACTACCAAACCCTGCTAGTGCGCGGTGGTGGAGGACACTGAGGGATGGCATTTCCAGGGTGGAGAGAGCGTTGTTGTAGCCGGAGTAGTCTGCGCCGAGCAAGATTCTGCCGGCCCTCTTCTGTACCTTCTCTAGCTGACGTTGTTGGGTAGAGTAGACAGAAGACGACTAGGCTGGTGACGCATACGTTAATTTTGGGAGTATAAATGCGTTGTAGATAGGCCTCAGCTCTGGCGTGGAAGTCCCAAGTGACCTGAGTCGTCGTAGCATGTAAAGTTGGTACGCGGCTGCCTTGATAGTGTTGTTTACGTGGGCCTTCCCGTCCAGTTTGTGGTCTATAATTATACCTAGGAGTTTGGCAGACTGCACTAACTGGAGAGGATGGGCACCCACTGTAACTGCTGGAGCTTGCACTGGAGTGGTGGCGGTATTGATGTGCATGACTACGGTTTTGGTGTGATTGATGGTGACCTCTGTAGTCCATACCTGTAGCCTGTCCATGGTGCCTTATAGCGATGACTAGTCCGGTGAGGTGTTGTCCACTATAACCCCCACAGTGCAGTCATCCACGTACTTCCATCTGAGGAGTGTCCGATAGAGCGTCGTTGATCAGGATTAGGAAGCACAGTGGGACATCTTGGTCCCCTGGGGAACACCACAGGTGAGGTGTTGGAATGTGGAGAGAGAACCCTAGTACCTCATTGCCTGACGACGGTCACTCAGGAAATCAGTGAGCCATGAAACCAGGTTGGTGGGCAGCTCTAGTGCAATGGCCTTGTTGATAACAGTGCAGTGATCAACAAGGTCAAATGCCTTCCTGAAGTCAACACGGGCAACGGCCAGTCATGTCTTACGTTTCTCCAGGATTTGTGCAGAAAATCCAGGAAACTATCTAAGCAGTGTGATGTAGAGGAGGTCCTTACATTGTAAAATTGCTGTGGATCAATTGACTGATAAATACTAGCAAATGCGCTTTCAAAAACAAAGTCTTCACAGAACAGACTGGATATGGGGGTAATGGCTACTGGCCTGAGGTCACTGGGGGATTGTGGGGTGGGGACCTTGGGCATAGGGGTGACAAATGAGGTTTTCCATTCATTAGGGCATTTGCTTTGTCTGAGGGATGGCAAGTTCGACTGTAAACTCCTAGTAAATTTTGATTGGGAGGTCAATTGGGGTTGTAGAACGTTTGGATTTAAATTTCAGAAGTTTTTTGGCAATTTCAATGGTTGAACACTGGGAGGGGGGAGGGGGAAGGTAAGTAGGCCGGGAGGAGTGTGAAGTCAAGACTGGGTAGGATATGACATATGGTAGTAAAGTGGTTATTAATTGTCTCAGCTGCCTCCTCACTAGGTAAATGAGAGATAAAAGGAAATGTGGGAGACTGACTGTTAAAACGACAGAGATCTTGTATTTAGATTACCACTGACCGTTGCCGACCTCCTTGAGGCCGTGCACATTCCTGGGATAATAAGACTTCTTGGCTGACTTGATTTCCCTGATGACTTGGTTATGTACACTTTTGTACAGGCAGTTGTTGGTGTAGTATGCCTTGTTGCACTGCTCAATTAGGCTTTTGATACGGGGTGTAATCAACGGGACATCATTGGGGTGGATCCTCAGTGTCTTGGATAGAAAGATGTGGTGGTAGGCTTTGGTGATAGTGTCCAGGTAATTATCCCACTTGCTCTGCACATCGTCTACCGTGATCACTTCAGTCCAGGGATACCATGTCACCCATTGTCCGAAACGCCGCATGGCAGTCAGAGGTGGATCCGTAAGTCCTGGTGACAGCTAGCGGTCGTGAGATGGTAGGTGTAGGTGACCACAGCAGCGACGGGTGGGTGCTCCGACCCATGGGAGGCAGCGGCTAGGGGGAAAGGTAGTGATTACCGAGATCAGTCATGATGAGGTCCAGGGTGACATTCCCATGTGTAGGAAAGTCAACTATCTGTGCAAGGTGAAGGTGTTGAGTGATGTTGCTGATGTCTAACTCATTAAAGTCACCGCATATCACTAGTTAAGCACATGGAAATCTGGATCTAAGGTTAAAGAAATTAAACTTGCATTCCCTAGAAAGACGAAGAGTGCGGGGAGATATGATAGAAGTATTTAAGTGGGTTAAATTAATCAATAAAGGGGTTATAGATAAAGTTCTTATAATATCCGAGCAGGATAGGACTTGGAACAACGGATTTAAGTTGGATAAGTTTAGGTTTAGGAGGGAGATAGGAAGGAACTGGTTCACAAATAGGGTGGTGGACGAGTGGAACAAGCTTAGCAACTTTGTAGTAAGTGCTGGAACGCTGGAAAGTTTCAAAAGGAGGCTGGATAGATTCATGGATGATGGAGATTGGTAGTAACTCTCGACAGGAGCTGCCATGCACAGGCCAACCGGCCTATTGCAGACTCCTTATTTTCTTTTGTACTTATGTTCTTAATGGCGGTAAGTAAGCACTGGGGGAGATAAGCCACACAAACAATGAGGCAGGCAAGCTGGCGGGGATGGAAGGTGGGAGTGACCTTAACCCACAAAGCTTCTACATCCTCAGGTACATTAACCCCTAGGTGTGATGGTTTAAGGTCACTGCGACAGTATAGCACTACACCACCACCTCTCCTGTCCTTTCTAAGGTGGTGAAATTACTCATAGTTTTCTATGGCACAGATCTCGGGAACAATTTTCCATGCCTCGGTTATCGCCATAATAACTGTGCCAACTGACTTCACTGTAACACTGACCTCCTCCACCTTGTTGTATAAAGATGTAACATTGGACAGCAATAGGGATGGTAAGCTGTACCATAGTCGCGGCACTTCATAGCGAGCACACTGTCTTTCTGGCACTTGCTTGACTTTCTTATGCTTGCTCGGCGTGATGATAGGGATTCGTCTGGGAATGCGGCGACCCCGTCTGCAGCCGCGGTTTTGAAAGATTCTCAGCGCCTTTAGTAGAGTGATGGTGTGGGGTGGAGGATAATCAGCACCAGACTTCAGCTGGAACAGGTCGGTGCGACGGCATCGTGACACTGGGACGCACATATTGACAAGTCTAGCACTCACAGACGCCGACACCTTGAAAATGTACACTGTCTTTCCGTAAAAGTGCTGAACTGCTTTAAATTAGCTGTAGGTCGACGTGATGACCTTGGCTGCGGAGCGCCAGGGGACACGTCCTCACTCAGTGAGGTCGCCAGAGTGTGTGTGTGTGTGTGAATGTGAGGGTGGTTTATAATGGGTGTGTATGGTTTATAGCGTCTGTGCGTAGCTTATAGCGTGTTTGAGTGGTTTATAGCGTATGTGAGTGGTTTATAGTGTATGTGTGTGGGTGTGTGGTTTATAGTGTGTGTGGGTGGTTTATAGAGTGTGTTGGTGTTTATAATGTGTGTGTGTGTGTGTGGGTGGTTTATAGTGCGTGTGTGGGTGGCTTATAGCGTGTGTGGGTGGTTTATAGTGCGTGTGGGTAGTTTATAAAGTATGTGGGTGGTTTATAGTGTGTATGGGCGGTTTGTAGACGATGTGGGAGGCTTATAGTGCGTGTGGGTGGCTGGTAATGTATGTGGATGGATTACAATGTGTGTGGGTGTTTTACAATGTGTGTGGATGTAATGTCGTGTGTGTGGTTTATGGAGTGTAAGGGTAGTTATGGTGTGTGTCTAAAACCCAGCCTGACTAGGCAGCCGCATCCAGTAAGGTCATCCTTCGGCGGAAGAGCACACATTCATAATTACAGGTCCAAACACACACACGCTATACAACTTCTTATGGTCACTGCATGGAATGTCAGGACCCTTCTGGATATTGGCAGAAATGAGCGTCCTAAAAGAAGAAGCGTCCTTGTGGCAAAATAGCTGGCTAGGTATAACAACGACATACTAGTGTGTCCCGGCTCCCAGACGAGGTTCGACTCACAGAACGGGGGTCTGGCTATACCTTCTCCTAGAAGGATAAGCCTGCTGCGGAGAGAAACCGCATTTACGGAATTGACTTTGCCATCCGCCAACGCATCCTACACAGGCTAACTGAAATGCCTGTTGGGATCAACGAGTGCCTCATGACGCTCCGAGTCTCACCGAGTCTCAAACGTCATGCCTTTTCATCAGTGAATATGCCCCATCACTGGATGCTTTTAACGCCGACCTCGGCAAAGTGATAACCTCTATCCCCAGAGACGATAGGTAGTGCTCCTGGTGATTTCAGTGCCAGAGCTGGCAGAGATGCTGACATTTGGCAGGGAACCATAGGGAGAAATGGACTAGGCAAGTGTAATCCCAACTACCTACACCTCTTCAGCAAGTGTGCTGCCCACAACCTCACTATCATCAATACCCTGTTTAGGCAGGCCGACAAGTTCAAGGGCTCGTGGCAACACTCGCTATCTAAACACTGGCAACTCATTGACTACATTGTCAAAGATAGACATCGCCAAGATGTCCTCAACACCCGAGTCCTGCGTGGCTCAAACCACTACGACACTGATCGGCTCGTCAGAGCCAAGCTCTCACTCCACATCGCCCTAAAACGGCGAAGGCAGCAAGTATACAGAAGAGGTTTTAACACTAAGCGTCTGAAGGATCCAGCGGTAGCACATACTTTCAGAGAGCAGCTCAAACTTGGGCCGAAAAACAACCCGACAACAAACAACTCAAATCCCGGTTATGAATGGGATATTCTCGACACTGCCATGACAAAAACCTGCAGGGGGACCCTCGGCCAGATCGAAAGAATACACCAAGACTGGTTTGATGAAAATGACCCAGCAATCAATGTACTCGTTGATAATAAACGTCCTGCTTTAACTGAATGGCGTACCCTCGGTCTTGGACCAAAGTTGATACCTTTCACACGAAGAATGCAGCGGCCTAGCACGTACCTCGCAATTTAAAGAACTAGTGGTTTAAAATTAAATCAGGTAACACACAAGAATTTGTAGGTCAGCACAAGATGCGCAAATTTCTCAATTCCAATAAAACCTTTCATGCCCAATCACTCATGGCTCAGCCCCTCTTTACTCATCCGATGGTAATTTCCTAATTAAAGACGATGAAAGCATCTTTCAGTGATGGAAAGAGCACTACCATTCACTGCTCAACCGAAACACCGATATGGATGTCCTGACTACTCAGCAGGTTCCTCAACATCCAGAGATGACCCACCTCAGCTATCCTCCATCCCCGGATGAGGTAAGAACTGCTATCAAACAGGTGAAAAATAACAAAGCCTCAGGGCCTGAAGGAATCCAAGCCGAGGTGCATAGAGCAAGAGGACCTCCGCTTACCAGCCGTCTCCACTCTCTCCTGGAAAATATATGGGAAAAGGAGGAAATCCCCCAAGCTCTTAAAGACGCCTCAATCGTTAATATTTATAAGAACAAGGCAGAGCAACTACCATAGGATCTCACTGCTGTCCATAGCTGGCAAGATTATCGCCCAAATCCTTAAACAGACTTCTTCCTGAGGCGGAAAACTTCCTCCCAGAATCTCAATGTGGTCTCAGACCATCACTTGGTTCCACAGGCATGATCTTTGCTACCCACTAGATACAGGAAAAGTGCAGAGAACAGCGTCGTGACTTGTACATGACCTTCATCGACATAACCAAGGCCTTCGACTCGGTCAACTCTTGTGGACCATTAGCCGTTTTGGTTACCCACCAAAATTCATTGCCATTTTGAGGCAACTCTGCGATGGCATGAACGGCAGTGTCCTACACAAGGACACCCATTCTGAGTTCTTACCCATCCAAATAGGGGTTTAAACAAGGATGTGTACTAGCACCAAGTCTCTTTCCACTTCCTTGGCTGCTTTCCTTATTCGTGCCTGTGCCAATTTAGCCGGCAGGGTGGACGTTGTGTACCAGATGAAGGGTCTTTTAAAAGTAAGACAACTCCAGGCAGGTAAAAGGGTGTCAGCAGCTTCCATTACTAACTTAAGTATGCAGATGACCTTACCCTTTTTGCTCACACTAAACGCGACCTACAGGAGATCCTGAACCCCTACGCATACGTGCATGCACACTTCGGCCTTGAGTTGAATGTGTGGAAGACTCAGATTCTCTCTCAGCCTGCCCCTGATTCAGCCACACCTTCACCATCTATCCAGCTTAATGTTACTACCCTCTCTCCGTATCTCGGCTTCCACCTGTCCACCACCGCAGACATTGATGAAGAGATTTAACATCTCGAGCCCTTGGCAGAGTCCGGAACCGTGTCTTCAATTGTAAGGACCTGAAATTATCTACAAAGTTACATGTATGTCGAGCAGTGGTCCTCCCCACCCTGCTATAGGGCAGCGAGACATGGGTCACATACACTTGAAAACTTTCACCAGCGTAGTCTACATTCCATCCTCCGAGTTCGCTGGGAAGACAAGACAACAAATGCCAGTATTCTCTCTGACATCAACTGTAGGAGCATCGAGGCTACCATCATACTACATGATGAAATACGCTGGACTGGCCATGTTACCCGCATGGACGACAGTACACTGCGAAAGCAGTTACCTTACAGTAACCTAACGAATAGCAAATGTAACGCTGATAAGCAACTGAAAAGGTATAAGGACAATCCTGATATAGTGCCAAATCGACCCCCTCACCTGGGATACAATTTTTCCCTACCGTTAGGCCGAATGCATACCAGGGCAAATAAGCGCCAACGCCGGAAAGACGCTGCCGCCGGCCCTCCCGCATTAGATGTAGTCCCCCACATGTGCAACATCTGTGAACGACCCTGCCGGTCCAGTATCGGCCTCTTTAGTCACCTGAAAAGTCTCCAACGTCAGTGACATCCTCATTAACTCGTATAATTGTATCAAAGCTGGATGATCGTCATGCTTGATTCCGAGTGATATCACAGTAGCAGTAGTAGTAGTATGGTATGTAAGAGTGGTTTAAGGTGTGTGTGGGTAGTTTATAGTGTGTAAGGGTGACTTATGGTGTGTGTGTGTGTGTGTGTGTGTGTGTGTAATAATTATAATAATAATTAACGGTTTATTGGAAGAGCATGGCAGCCGGAAGGCTGTAAATATAGTTACATATTTGGGGATTGGGTCTCTTGATTTACAAATAATCTACAATTAACATAAGTGATACAAATATGATATATAATAACTAGGTGGGGAGAAGCTCAAACTACAGGGCATTTCAACATAGTGACAGTGCAAAAAGTAAGATTGTGTGTGCGGGTGATTTATAGTGTGTAAGGGTGATTTTAGTTTGTGTGTGTGTGTGTGTGTGTAAGGAAGATGTATGGTGTATGTTCCAACTTTCTTTAATTTCATTCCCCTCATCTTCCCTCCCCTTTCCTCACCCCTCATCTCCCCACATTACACGATTACAGTGTCTTCCCCCTTTCCTTCCCCTCTTCTTCCCTGCCTCCCCCTATCAGAACAGTGTACATAACTACACAACACATAACAACACTCGTCAGGAACAGACGACGCTCCCTTAGTATCTCATAACACACAATACTCCCCTAGTAACTCACGACACTCAGTAACTCACAACACTCCTCTAGTAACTCACAACACTCCCCTAATAACTCACGACACTCAGTAACTCACGACACTCAGTAACTCACGACACTCAGTAACTCACGACACTCAGTTACTCACAGCACTACGTAACTGAGACAATGTTGATGATAGGATCAAAGTGGTGTGTTTATACAAGGCATCAAAGTCAAGCCCTTGTATGTGTCCGAGTTGATGAACACCACACTGTACCCGCTTGACCGACTCACTTCAAACTGACGGATAAGCTACGGGAGTTTGTTCACATGACGAGACTACCACGGCAACTTGCTTGACTGGTGACGTGCTGTGTTGTGCTGTGATGTGCTGTGTTGTGCTGTGATGTGCTGTATATCAGATGATGTGGGGGCTTATATTTGGTTTGTTGGTAATCCTGTTTGTGGATGTGTGTCTTTGTCTGTCTGTCTGTCTGTCTGTCTGTCTGTCTGTCTGTCTGTCTGTCTGTCTGTCTGCCTGTCTGTCTCTGTGTTTCTCTGTTGGAATGTGTGGTTTGGTCCGTTTGTTTCTGTCTGTGTGTTGATCTCTCGGTCTGTTTGTTTCCTGTTAATATGTTCAATTATTCCTCTGTCTATTTAGTTATATTTTTGTCTATCTATCTGTATATGTACTCTTATCTATCTACTTATCTGTCTATTTACCTCTTCACCTGATTTATCTATCCATGTATTTATAGGTCCATCAGTCTATCAGTATAATTATTGCAATACCTATCTGTTTATCTATCTATTCACACACACACACACACACACACACACACACACACACACGCACACACACACACACACACACACACACACACCTCCACAAGAGATGAAGGAAATCAAATATCCCATTATATTTGTTTTTCGCCTGAAGACACGCAATATGTTCTAATAATAACATTTTTACTCACCAACCAGGGAAGGCAACTGCACCAGACTTCAGAAACAACGAAATTACACACATCCGACACCAGGACCTGGAAACGTGACTGAAATTGCTGAAATCCGGGAGTGTAACATGAAATCCAGGTGAGATTCAAGTGATTATTACAGATATATGTCGTGTCTCTCGATCTAATGCTTTCAGGTTAGGTTAAGTTAGGTAAGGTGTGTACAAATCTTTCGTCTAACATTATTTCTTTGTTGTCGTTTCTCTGGTTTTTCTTTCTCTTTTTGTTGCTTTCTGATAAAACTTTCGACACATTTTTAAACTTTCACAGCTTCCTATACTTGTGGGTTGGTTGCTCTAAGGTATGGTATATATAAAACGGTAAAATTAATAATAATAAAAATAATTATAATAATAATAATATTATTATTATTATTATTATTATTATTATTATTATTATTATTATTATTATTATTATTATTATTATTATTATTATTATTATTTGGAGAAATAAATAAATAGAATAGTAAAGCACAAAGAATAAGAGAATTATTTCGGAAACGCGGAAATAAAGAGAGAGTAAGAGAGGGATAGGAAGTGGTGTGAGTGAGTAAACAGTGATGAAACACAGGAGGGAGAGAAAAATGAAAAGGCACTAGAGGAAAGTGAGATAAAATCGCATGATATTGAGATGAAAGTTGGACGGAGTAAAGAGAAACAGAGACAGAGACAGTGAAAGAGAGTCAGAGATAAACAGTAAGTGGCTTGAGGCTCAACAGAGGAGAAAAGAATGTGATGGGAGAAGGGGAGGGAGAGTGAATTGTGTGAGAGGGAAGGGGTGAGAGTGCTGTGTGAGAGGGGAATAGTGTGAAGGGAGGGTTGAGAAGGGAGGGGTGAGTGAGAGGTCTTGTACGAGAGGTGCTGTGCGAGAGAAGAGGGGTTAAAGGCGAGGTGAGAGGTGCTGTGTAAGTGTTACTGTGTGAGAGGTGGTATGTGAGAAATTGTTGTGAGAAGTGCTATATGTGTGTGTGAGAGCTGGTATATGTGAGAGGTATTATGTGAGAGGCGATGTGTATGTGTGAGAGGGGAGGTAGGCAGGAGAAAAAAGAGTGAGAGTAAGAGGAATGATAGAAGGAGAAGAAAAAGCTACGTGAATGAATTTAGAAGAAAGATGAAAGTGAAGAGAAGAGGAAGACCTGGTGTGTGTGTGTGTGTGTGTGTGTGTGTGTGTGTGTGTGTGTGTGTGTGTGTGTGTGT
This sequence comes from Homarus americanus, assembly GCF_018991925.1. Lineage (NCBI taxonomy): Eukaryota > Metazoa > Arthropoda > Malacostraca > Decapoda > Nephropidae > Homarus > Homarus americanus. Next base: position 5,686,151 of record NW_024734940.1, on the reverse strand, counting down.
GTGTGTGTGTGTGTGTGTGTGTGTGTGTGTGTGTGTGTGTGTGTGTGTGTGTGTGTGTGTGTGTGTGTGTGTGTGTGTGTGTGTGTGTCTGTGTGTGTGTGTGTGTGTGTGTGTGTGTGTGTGTGTGTGTGTGTGTGTGTGTGTGTGTGTGTGTGTGTGTGTGTGTGTGTGTGTGTGTGTGTGTGTGTGTGTGTGTGTGTGTGTGTGTGTGTGTGTGTGTGTGTGTGTGTGTGTGTGTGTGTGTGTGTGTGTGTGTGTGTGTGTGTGTGTGTGTCTGTGTGTGTGGTGTGTGTGTGTGTGTGTGTGAGTATGTGGGTGTGTGTGTGTGTGTACAAAGACACTACACAGGGTGGTGAAATGCGTCTAGTGTGGCAGCAATATGATCGTGTTAAGGTGCAAGCACTGCTTGCTCCCTCTCGTTTTCAGCGTCCGCCGCTGGCTAGCTCTCGTGGCGAACAGGGAAGCAACTTGCATAAGTCGTCTCTTGCCAGAAAACAGACTCTGCACCATCAAAACTCCTGCTGTGCCTCCTCGTGGCAACACACGGTAACTGGGTGCCTCGTGGGCCCAGAGTAGATGAGCAGGGGATCTCGGAGTAGCAGTGGGCCCCAGAAGGATAGCACATAGGCCCACTGGCATGTGGACACATCCTGGCGCCTACCAACCACCGCCCCGCTGCCTTGCGGATTACCTTGGCAGGTATAAGGCTACGGGAGTAAACCCCGAAATAAAAATCTGCGGTGGAGCCCCGCATTAGGCAAACATGCTTACAGAGCACCAACAAGACCCCAATAGCGGTGTAGGCGGAAGAGGTGACCACCATGGAAACCCAACATTTACACAGGTGGACACAGGTGGACGAAGGCAATGCTTGATGGACAGGCTACTAAGGCAAAACCCAACAAACTGGGCTATTGGCAGTCCATTGCAACTCTCCCTCTCCCCATTTGTTGCAACACTTGCACCAGTGGATCAGCAAAAGGGAGAGCCAAGATGTGTTGTTGCAGCCTGCGCTCCTGCCTCACCACATAAATCGACTCACGAGCAGCCATCGCCCAGCTCATGATACCTCTCATCATCATCATCTAACCCATTATGCTCCGCAAAAGCCCAATGGCGACGGACGAGTGGCGACGGGGACAGGCAGAGATGACTGCCGGGAGTCTTTAGTCACAAATCTGCACCTGGGCAGCACAGTTAAGATGGTCGTCAAAGCACTGGGATCTAGGCAGCAGTGCAATCCGGTCCTGTCTGTGCGACTGAACAGCCCTTACGAGGAGCCACTCTGCTCACCCCACACGGGGAGGAGGCTAGAAACGGTGCCCTAAATATAGCCTACCTAAAACCCAATTAAAATCGCAAATCCAAACAAAAACAAACTATGCAACCTCTTATGGTCGCTGCATAGAATGTCAGGACCCTTCTGGATACTGGCACAAATGTGCGTCTTGAAAGAAGAACTGCTCTTGTGGCAAAAGAACTAGCTAGGTATAACATGGACATAGCAGCCATCAGTGAGTCCCGGCTACCAGATGAGGGCCAACTCACCGAATGGGGCTGTGGCTACACCTTCTTCTGGAAGTGTAAGCCTGCTGCGGAGAGAAACCGCATTTATCGAGTTGGATCTGCCATCCATCAACGCATCTTAAACAGGCTAACTGAAATGCCTATTGGTATCAACGAGTGCCTCATGACGCTTCGAGTCCTACTGAATCACTCACATCATGCCTTCCTCATCAGTGCATACGCCCCAACACTGAATGCAGCGGATGACATCAAGGAGGCCTTTTATGCCGACCTCGACAGAGTGCTAAACTCTATCCCCAGAGAAGACAAGGTTGTGCTCTTGGCATCTTTAATGCCAGAGTTGGCAGAGATACTAAAATTTGGCAGGAAAGCATAGGGAGAAATGGACTAGGTATGTGTAATCCCAATGGCCTACTCCTGCTCAGCAAGTGTGCTGCTCACAACCTCACAATCACCAATACCTTGTTTAGGCAGGCCGACAATTTCAAGGAATCGTGGCAACACCTACTGTGACACTGATCATCGACTTGTCAGATCCAAGCTCTCACTTCATGTTGCCCAAAACGGCGAAGGCAGCAAGCCTGCAGAAGAGGTTTTAATACTAAGCATCTGGAGGATTCAGCGGTAGCACATCGTTTCTGAGAGTTGCTCGAACATGGGCTTATAAACAACCCAACAGCAAACAACGTGAATCACAGTGCAGAATGGGATACTCTTAATACTGTGACGACAAAGACCAGCAGAGAGACCCTCGGCCAGTTCAAAAGAATACACCAGGACTGCTTTGATGAAAGTGACCCAGCAATAAAGTACTCATCGATGATAAACGTGCTGCTCTTATTGACTGGCAGAACAAGCCTCAGTCTCGGACCAAAGCTGATACCTTCGCCAAGAAGAAAGCGGTAGCCCAGCGGGAACTTCGCAATCTAAAGAACGACTTTGCTTAAAAATAAAGCATGCGAGGCACAAAAACTTGCAGACCAGCAAAAGATGCACAAATTTTTTATTTCCACTAAAACATTTTATGGGCCAGTCACTAGTGCCACAGCCCCCCCCCCCTTCGCTCATCTGACGGTAACCACATAATTAAAGACGACGAAGGCCTCCTTCAGCACTGGAAAGAGCACTACCATTCATTGCTCACCCGAAACACCGATGTGGACGTCCTGACTAACCAGTAGGGTGTGTCAATTTTGTCAACATGTTAAAAATCAAATTTGGTAGTCAAAATATTGTGCCTCTTTATGTCTAAACTTGAGATTAGCAAACAAAAATGAATTGAAATAACCCTCACCTACATCAATTATACCTTAAAGTTTCAAATATCAGTATTTCAACAAATTAATGAGACTTGATTAGAATTATTCACTTGATATTAACTAATCTCATGTAAGCATATGGATTATGGAGTATTTTATGGTTCTATAGCTTGTGTACAATATGCATGTCAGAACATGAACATGAACAGGCTCTCCGTGTGGGACAGTTTAATTCTTGTTTTGACTTGTACCAAGCGTGAGGATAAGGCGCCCGGCTCACTCTCCTTCTAGATATCATAGACGGTGGTTTGCTCTCATTGCACTTGCACCTACTCTACCAGACGAATTCTACATTTTAATTATTGTAAGTAGGGCATATTGATTGTCGCAGTTACTTATATCATTGTATAAAACATTATGTTCTAAGAAATTATTATGTTATTTCTGTTACAGCATTTTTGATAAACAAATTGATATTTTTTGAAACAACAATTGAATTATGAAACATTGAAATATTTTTCTATTTGTCAGATAGTGTGAAGATGTCAAAATTGAAGACAAGAAGTCAGTTGTCAACCCACTTGAGCCTGCTAGTTGGTAAAGGGAAGGAGCTTCCTGTATCAGAACTTCCAACAGTGAGAGACATGCTAAGATTAGGGTTACTCCTTCGAGAAAAAAATGCAAAGGACAGAAGGAACTATACAGATAAAGAACTCATAAATGACATGATAGTCCCTCTTCTGCATCAATGGACAAAAGCTAATGCACTATTCAAACCACCTGTGATTAATCAGTGTCGAACTATTGAGCTAAAACTAACGAAATTATGGCACAAAGCAGTTGAAACATCACTTGGTAAAGGAAACTTGGCCAGGAAAAATGAATTTCTGCACACACTTGATACTCTGTTTGACATTTTGACCTGCAAGTGCTCCATACAATTATGTTCTGAATCCAACTGTTCTCACTCAGGTAAGAGAGAAAATAATTCCCACATTGATTGTGGTTGTCCTCGTGAAAAGAAGATCCCTGTTTTAGAGCTTGAATTTATAAAGGCACAGAGGACAAAGGCAGAAGGCCAAGGAAGTATGCAAATGGGTTCAATAGATTATTCAGAAACAAAGAAGCAGATTGCTAATGCCAAGAAGAGAGAACAAATCCGAGAGAGGGAACAAAAGAAGAAAATGAAGAGTGAAGAAGCCATCCAAAGAGAGGAAGAGCTGTGTCAAGATGTTTATCACTTCTTTGATAGTTCTTCTGATGAACAGGAAGCAACATCAGATGATAGTTCCAAAGAGCCATCTGAACCTTTACCAAAGAAAATGAAATACAATACAAGAAATATTTCAAACATTGCTTTAGCTAGTATTCGCCACCATGCTGGACTTCGTGAGGCTGCAGAAATTGCAACTGCCGCTTGGATAGATGCAGGCCTCATCAGCCGAGAGGATGTATCTTTGGTGATAGATCATAATAAAATTAGAAGAGCACAAGAAAAAATAATGAAGGAAATATCTGATCAGCATGAAAAAGATTTAAGCGAGGGAGGGCTCTCCTGTCTTTTGTTTGATGGAAGAATAGATGACACAAAAGTTTTGCTAGAAGTAGAGGGAGTGAACAGAAAGTTTCCAGGTCTCATCAAAGAAGAACACTACTCTGTCTGTTCTGAGCCTGGTGGTCGGTTTTTGTTTCACTTTGCTCCCGAAACTGAAGTAGAAGGGAAGAAACATGCAGAGGTCATTGCTGATCATATTTTATGTTGGGTTCAGGAGAGAGGACTTGGCAGTTCACTGCAGGCTGTTGGTGGAGATTCAACTGCAGTGAACACCGGATGGCAGGGGGGTGTAATGACGCATTTAGAGAAAAAACTAGGAAGAAGACTTGTTTGGATTGTATGTGATTTACATACAGGCGAGCTACCTCTTCGTCATCTCATCCAGGAACTTGATGGTCCTACAAAGAGCAACAACAAGTGGTCAGGTCCCCTTGGCATCATGCTGGATGAAGCAACACAACTAGAAATAAATACAACCTTTCCAAAGGTCGAAGTTGGCCCTCCCCTTCCGGCGTTGTCTGAAGGAGTCATCAAAGATCTCAGCACAGATCAATCCTATGCTTATCGTATTGCCCAAGCAATAAGATCAGGAGAAGTGCCTCAGTCATTGGCTCTCTTGGAGATTGGACCTGTCAGTCACAGCCGTTGGTTAACTACAGCTCTTCGTTTCTGCAGGATTTGGATTTCCAAACACGAATTGAAGGGCAAAGTGCTGAAGAATTTGAGGTTAATTGTTGAATTTATTATTGGAGTTTATCTTCCCCAGTGGTTTAGTGTGAAACTTAATCCTATGTGGGTGGATGGGCCCAATCACCTTTTGTTTCAATTGCAGCTAGTAAGAACACAGAGGAAGGTAGTGAGGGACATCGTGTTACCTGTGGCAAGAAGGTCCGCTTGGTATGCTCGATCAGAAGCAGTTTTGCAAGCAATGCTTTGCAGTCAATGTACCAATCTCCGAACCGAGGCTGTAGAAGTCATTCTAAAGATTAGAGGAACGCTAATAGATGACGACCAGTTGGGAGACTGTTCGTTTCATTCAAGAAAAGTTCCCCCAATAAACGTCAATGCCACCAAATTGTCAGAATTGGTTGACTTGAGTTTGGAAGTCTTAGAGCCACCATTGACAACAAGTCTAACTAGCCAAGAATTGAGAAACCTTAAAGAGACTCCAATGCAGGTGCCGAAGTGGCCTTCCCACACTCAAAGTGTGGAGAGATGTGTGAAAATGGTCACAGAAGCAGCGGGCCATGTTTACAGCCACGAGAGGCGAGAAGGTTACATCAAAGCACAAATAGCAAGCAGACTACTGATGACAAGAAACCAAAGCAAAGAGAGTATGAAGGCATTGGTTACTTTCAAATAGACTACGGATAATAAAATATAATAATTTGAAACTTGAAACAGTAACATGTGTGCAAACGCTGGTTATGTTATAAATTCACAAATATGTACATTTAAAAATCCATTTGATGTAGGTAGGACTTATTATAAAAAAAAATTTATGCCAGAATATTGTTTTGCATGCTTAAAGACTACAATAAATTGCTACCAAATTACTCGATTTTCAATTTAGCCAGTTCACCCCCTAAATTGACACACCCTACTAACCAGCAGGTCCCTCAGCATCCAGAGCTGACCCACCTCAGCTATCCTCCATCCCTAGATGAAGTAGATACTGCCATCAAACAGATGAAAAAATAACAAAGCCTCAGGGTCTGGTGGAATCCCAGCCGAGGTGTCTAAAGCAGGAGGACCTCTACTTACCAGCCGTCTCCACTCTCTCCTGGAGAATATATGGGAAAAAGAGAAAATCCCCCAAGCTCCTAAAGATGCTTCCATTGTCAATATTTATAAGAACAAGGGGGACCTGTCAGATTGTGACAACTACGGTGGAATCTTGGTGGTGTCCGTAGCTGGCAAGATTATCGCCCGAGTCCTCCTAAACAGACTTTTTTCTGAGGCAGAAGACTTCCTCCCAGAATCTCAATGTGGTTTTAGACCATCACGTGGCACCACTTACATGATCTTTGCTGCCCGCCAGATACAGGAAAAGTGCAGAAAACAGCGTCGTGACCTGTACATGGCTTTCATCGACCTAACCAAGACGTTCGATTCGGTCAACAGGGAAGCCCTCTGGTGGACCCTCAGTCGTTTTGGGTGCCCACCAAAATTTATCGTCATTATGCGGCAACTCCACGACGGCAAGAACGGCAGTGTCCTACACAACGACACCCAGTCAGAATTCTTCCCCATCCAAACAGGAGTTAAACAAAGGTTTGTACTGACACCAACACTCTTTTCCATCTTCTTGGCTGCCTTCCTTACTCGTTCCAGTGCCAATTTAGCCAGCGGGGTGAACATCGAGTACCGGGTGAAGGTGGGTCTTTTTAACATAAGACGTCTCCAGGCAAGAACAAAGGTGTCGGCAGCTTTCATTACTGAACTTCAGTAAGCAAACTACCTCACGCTTGTTGCTCACACTGAACACGTTCTACAGGAGTCCTGAACACCTATACAGATGCGTATGCACACTTCGGCCATGAGGTGAATGTATGTAAGACTCAGATTCTATTTCAACCTGCCCCTCGTTCAGACACGCCTCCACCATCCATCCTGCTTAACGGTACTACACTCTCTTATGCTGCCCACTCTCGGTATCTCGGCTCCCACCTGTCCACCACTGCAGACATCGATGAAGAGATTCAGCATCGGATCAGATGTGCATCTCAAGCCTTGGGCGGACTACGAAATCGTAGGGAGCTGAAATTATCCACAAAGTTGCACGTATAATCGAGCAATGGTCGTGCCACCCTACCATGGCAGTAAGACATGGGTCACACACTGGAGGCACCTCAAGGCACTTGAAAAATTTTATCCAACGTAGTCTACGTTCCATCTTCCGAGTTCGCTGGGAAGAGAAGAGAACAAATGCCAGCATTCTTGCTGACACCAACTGTAGGAGCATCGAGGCTACCATTATCCATGAACAACTACGTTGGACTAGCCATGTTACCCATGGACGACAGAAAACTGCCAAAGCAGCTACTTGACAGTTACCAAACGAATAGTAAACGTAACGCTGGTGGGCATTTGAAAAGGTATAAGGATAGTCTTAAGACAAACCTGAAAAGGTGCCAAATCGACCTCCTCACCTGAGAGTCGATTACTCCACATCGTAACGCTTGGAGGAGCACCACACGAGAAGGTGTCAATACTTTCGAGTTAGCCCGACTGCAAACCGAGGCAGACAAGCGCCAACGTCGGAAGACGTTGCCACCCTTCAGTAGATGGAGTCCTCCACATGTGCAACGAATATGGACGACGCTGCCGGTCCCGTATCGGTTTCTTTAGTCACCTCAAAACTCACTAACCTAGGTGACATCCCCAATAACCCATATCATTTTACCATAGCTGGATGATCGTCATACTCGATTCCGAGGGACAACAAAGTAGAAGTGTGTGTGTGTTTGTGTGTGTGTGTGTGTGTGTGTGTTTGTGTGTTTGTGTTCGTAGTTATTTTGCTTTATGTTTGTGCGTGCCCGAGTGGGTATGTGCGTGTGTGTGTTTGAACTGACCCCTTAACCGTTGATTCTTGATTGGTTAATGGGGCGGAAACATGTAAAAGTATAAAGGGTTTTAGTAGCGAAACCCAACTGTCCTTTCTGAATTTACAAAAAAAATATATTATGTACAGTTCCAAGTGTATATCATCGTAACTTAATCACTGTAGCTATGGGTGTTAAAATGAGGACGGAGGCTATATTAAATAGCTCTTCTAAATTGCGTCCTGCTTGTGTGAGAGGTTGAGTAAGACTGTCTGCAGTAGCCGGCTTCTATGTGCTGACCTAACATTCTTAGGGCCGCACCTTCAATGAACTTACCCTTCAAGTGATGTGATCATGCCACCTCATAGCCAGTGGAAATTTACAGGGGGTGATATGGTTATATAAACTCAATGTACTGCCCTGACATTTATGTAAAAACTAAGGGGCTAATACATGTTCGATTGTGTGTTTGTGTTCCCAGTTATGTGTGTGTGTGTGTGTGTGTGTGTGTGTGTGTGTGTGTGTGAGAGAGTGTGTGTACATTTAAACATAAGAACTAATGTTTCATTCTGAGAGGATTGTTGCAAGATGATAAATCTGTCTGTCTCTGTCCCTCTCTCTCTCTCTTTCTCTCTCTCTCTATCTCTCTAAATCTCGACACTGTATGAGGTGCTTACCTCGTTTACATAATCTCATCTTTCACTTCTGGTTCCGGTAATTATCCAGTCGAATGCGGGTACTGTCGGTGATGTCACCGCCAGCTGGGGACATGAAGCATCAGTAAACTCCGGCTGTGGTTCTCTTCGTCTGTCTAGCTCTTTTTCTATCTTTCTGTCTCTTTCTTGTATTTTCCTCTTTTTTTCCTCCTCCCCTTTGAACACTCCCCTTCACTCTAACTTCGCTGAATCAACTTCAAAACTAATTATCTTACCATTCACTATTTTTCAGCCAGTCTTCTCGAGGGCTTCTCGCTCCACGGCCTCTCACTGGCTATTCCCGTCTCCCAAAAGTCGCGTTCGTGAGCGTGTAATCCTAAACCCGACTTCTTGTGGAGATTTCTTATATCTGGGAGAAAAGTCGGTATATACATATATATATATATATATATATATATATATATATATATATATATATATATATATATATATATATATATATATATATATATAACAAAGAAGTATGTCTGCGTGTTTGTATGTTTTTGTCGCACGAGAATCTTGGAAACTACTTTACCGATCTGTAGTGATGATGGATGGTGTATATGTAGTGATGATGATGAATGGTGTTATATGTAGTGATGATGGATGCAGTTATATGTAGTCATGATGGATGGTGTTATATGTAGTGATGATGGATGTTGACTGACATAACAGAAGCTCTAATGGAAGGCCAGAAAGGATAAGATCGGCATGACGTTATAGCGAGAGTATATCGTCAGAAAGTGATCAAACTCAAGGACTTGCTTACAAAAGCATCAATCATAGGCCCTACACGTTGCTACATGTACTCCATTGAGAGGCAGAAACGAGGTCTACCACATGCCCATGTCTTGATCTGGCTGAAAGAGAAACTTCGACGGAACATGATTGACAACTGCATACGAGCAGAGTTTCCTGATCCAGAAGAAGATCCATTTCTCTATGAGATTATCAAGAAGCAAATGATTCATGGGCCACGTGAACCATTCAACAGACACTCTCCATGCATGAAAGATGGACGTTGCACCAAAAACTTCCCAAAAGACCTGATAAAGGATACTCAGAGTGGAGAAGATGGCTATCCTCAGTACAGGAGAAAAATGCCGGGCGATGGAGGTTTTACAGCAGTGTTGGGACCTGGAACAGACAGTGAAATAACAGTAGACAACAAATGGGTGGTCCCCTACAATCCTCTTTTGAGTTCAATGCGCACATCAATGTGGAGTTCTGCAATTCAGTTAAGTCCATCAAGTATGTCACAAATATGTCAACAAAGGCTCTGACCAAGCGATCTTTGCATTGGAAAAGGATGGAAATCATGATGAGGTGACACAGTTTCAGCAAAGTCGTTATATATGCAGCAATGAAGCCGTATGGAGAATTTTGAATTTTACCATACACGAACAAAGTCCAACAGTAGTTCATCTGGCTGTTCACCTGGAAAATGGACAGAGAGTATACTTCACAGAAGAGCCCTCCAAAATCAAATGGCAAATCCTGCTTATACGACACTCACTGTATTCTTCAAGCTTTCACAGGAAGATGAGTTTGTTTAAATACGCCTGTATGTTGAAGTACCCAAGTTCTACATATGGCAGGCTTCAATGATCCGATGATGAAGGATATCCAGGGATAAAATCAGGCAATGCTTTGGGACGTGTCTACACGGTTCACCCCAACAACTTTGAATGCTATTGTTTGAGACTACTTTTAACATAAGAACATAAAAACATAAGAATGGAGGAAACTGCAGCGGGCCTATTGGCCCATACTGGGCAGTCCCGTTTACACCCAACCCCTATTGCTCATATGAGCATCCAACCTATGTTTGAAGCAATTCAGCGTATTCGAGTTAATGATGATATTTGGTAACTTGTTCCATTCATCCACTACTCTGTTTCCAAACCAGTGTTTACCTATTTCACGCCTAAATCTAAATTTGTCTAATTTAAAACCATTGTTAAGAGTTTGCTCCTGGTTGGATAGTTTGAGTACCTTTGTAATGTCCCCTTTGTTTAGCCCTGCCTTCCACTTATACACCTCTATCAGGTCGCCCTCGCTCTACGTCTCTCAAGGGAGTGCAAATTAAGATGCTTTAACCTGTCTCTATACTCAAGGTTCCTAATGCCCGGGATTAGTCTTGTCATTCTCCTCTGAATTCTTTCCAAGGATTCTATATCCATTCTGTAATACGGTGACCAGAACTGAACTGCATAATCCAGGTGTGGTCTCACAAGAGCAAGATACAGTTTTAGGATGACCTCGCTAGTCTTGTAACTAACACTCCTTTTGTATGAACCCAAGTACTTTATTAGCCTTGTTACGAGCAAAAACACATTGTTTACTTGGCTTAAGGTTCCTACTTATCATTACTCCTAAATCTCTCTCGCAGTCGGATTTCTCTATGGCATCGTTGTTCATCTGGTATCTGGTTTCCCTGTTTACATCTCCTATACTGAGTACTTTACATTTGTCGACGTTGAATTTCATCTGCCATTTTTCAGACCATTCGAAAAATTTGTTTAGATCTTCCTGTAGTTTTGCCGAGTCCTCGTCAGATTTGATAACACGTCCTATTTTAGTGTCATCAGCAAATTTACTTATGTTGCTGTCAATGCCGATAATGTCGTTTATTATATAATAATAATGGTCCAAGTATGCTTGGGGAACTCCACTTGTGACGTTGCTCCAATGGGACTTAGTGCCGTTAATGCTCACTCGCTGTTTCCTGTCCCGTAACCACACCCTAATCCATTTAAGGATGCCACCTTTGATGCCATGAGCTTCTACCTTTCTAATTAGTCTTTCGTGGGGGACTCTGTCGAAGGCTTTACTAAAGTCGAGATATACCACATCATAATTGTGCCCCTCGTCCACCGATTCGAAAACTGATGAAAAGAATGTTAATAGATTAGTTAGGCAAGAACGCCGCTTGTGAAGCCATGCTGGGAATCATTGATCAATCGGTGCTTCTCCAGGTGATTTCGAATAGAGTTTGAAATGATTGCTTCAAGTAATTTGCCTACTATTGATGTTAGACTGATTGGGCGGTAGTTAGAGGATAGTGATCTATCCCCCTTCTTGAAAATCGGTATTACATTCGCTATCCTCCAGGATTCTGGTACTACACCTGTTTTTAAGGACATGTTACACAACTTTGCTAAGGGCATACTAAGCTGTTCCTTACATTCCTTTAATACTCTGGCAAATATCTCATTGGGACCAGGTGACTTATTAGGCTTTAATTTGTCTATTTGCGTACTAACATCGTTACTAGTCACTACTATCTCACTTAATTTGTTTTCTTCACGATCTCTGAATAGCTTCGGTGCCTCGGGTATCATGTTTAAATTTTCGGTGGTGAAAACTTTTGAAAAATATTTATTCAAATTATTGCTCATTTCTCCATCGTTATCAGTGAGCTCGCCGGAGTCTGACCGTATTGGTCCAATCTTTTCTCGTGTTTTAGTTTGATACATTTGGTAGAATCCTTTGGGGTTTCTCTTTGCCTCCCTTGCTATCCTTACCTCATTATTCCTCTTTGCTTTCCTTATCTCGGTTTTAACCCTACTCGCCAATACCCTATAATAGTCCCGGAGGTGAATTTCGCCACGATTTATCCTTCTACCTATAGCCTTCCTTTGGCCAATGATGTTCTTTAAATAATTATTTATCCATTTAGGGTCATTGTTGTCTGATCTGAGTTTTTTGTATGGTATGTTCTGCCTTTGTGCATTAAGTAATTCACTATTTAAATTGCACCACATCCGTTGCCCAACATCATATGCAGCACTCAAGACAGTGAATGGACAAGTCTGGAGAACCTATGAGGAAGCGTGCAATCTCCTTGGCCTACTGGAAGATGATGGTCACCGGAATGACACATTAGAAGAGGCAGCAGCTACTCAATCGCCAATGTGAATGAGGAACCTGTTTGCCATCATGATTGCTACATGTGGACTTTGCAACCCAAGCCAGTTCTGTATAAACCACCAAGAAAGTCTTTCAGAGGTTCTGCTTCATCAAGCAAGAAGAGAATATCTTGGTCAAGAGATTGAGTTCATGGATGACATGTTCAATAGGGCTCTGATCATGCTGGAAGACAAAGTGATGGAGCTATGCGGAAACAACCTGACTGAATTGGATTGCCTTCCCCAAACCGAGAAGAACCAGTAGTTGCAAACAAGGAGTTGCTCAGAGAGACAGACTACTCAGTTGAAGTTCTGATGAATTTTCTTGAAGAAAATGAGCCTCACCTGGTGCCTGATCAAGCAAATGTTTATGAACAGATCTTGCAAGCGATACAAGTGGAGCAGGGAGGTATGATCTTTCTCGATGCACCTGGCGGGACAGGAAAAACATTCCTGATCAACCTTCTGTTGGCCAAATTACGTCATCAGGGGAAAATTGCTCTTGCTGTGGCATCCTCAGGCATTGCTGCAACACTACTAGAAGGAGGACGTACTGCACAATCAACCATCTACAAAAGCCAGGGACAGTCCCTAAAGATGGTTGGCCTAAACCTAGTGTTTCCTTGCTTCTCTCATTGACAGTTCTATGTTGGTTGCTCCAGGAGTGGGAACTGGCAAAAATCTGTACATACTTGCTGCTAATGGCAAAAAAAAAGTGGTCTACCTTAATGCACTACAGTGAGTCAATGTGGAGCCTCCCGGAGGGTTGCGTCCTACCGTGGCTTAGCGAAAGAGCCGCCCTGGATATCCTTCAACATCGGATCATTGAAGCCTGCCATATGTAGAACTTGGGTACTTCAACATACAGGAGTATTTAAGTAAACTCATCTTTCTGTGAAAGCTTGAAGAATACAGTGAGGGTTGTATCAGCAGGATTTGCCATTTTATTTTGGAGGGCTCTTCTGTGAAGTATACTCTCTGTCCATTTTCCAGGTGAACAGCCAGATGAACTACTGTTGGACATCGTTCGTGTATGGGAAAATTAAAAATTCTCCATAGGGCTTTAATGCTGCATATATAACGGCCTTCCCGAAACTGTGTCACCTTATCATGATTTCCATCCTTTTCCAATGCAAAGATCGCTTAGTCATAGCCTTTGTTGACGTATTTGTAGACATACTTGATGGACTTAACTGAATTGCAGAACTCCACATTGATGTGTGCATTAAATGCTTTATTCAAAAGAGGATTGTAGGGGACCAACCATTTGTTGTCTTCTGTTATTTCACTGTCTGTTCCAGGTCGCAACACTGCTGTAAAACCTCCATCGCCTGGCGCTTTTCTCCTGTACTGAGGATAGCCATCTTCTCCACTCCGAGTATCCTTTATCAGGTCTCGGGGACCGGTGGTAGAAGCGGTACCGTTCTTGCCTCGCAAGCGAGATGACACGGGTTCGATTCCTGGGCCGGTGGAAGTTGTTTTGACTTACTTCCCAGCCCCCATTTGTCCCTGTTCACCTAACCGTAAAGTAGGTGCCTGTTGTAAGTCGAAAGTTGCGAATTCGTATTCAGGGAGTTGTTGGAGCTTCCAATAACTTGATGACATAAACCACTGACTCTTCAGGCTTCTACGCCCTTAACTCTTCAGGCTTCTACGCCCTTAAATCATGAGACATAAAGGCAAGCATGAACTTAGCATGCTTCCCTGTTGGGCGCTGTAAACGCTTCTGCGCTTCACCTTACACAAGGATGTAGGGGGGGTGCCCAGGTCTTTTAGGAAGTTTTTGGTGCAACGTCCATCTTTCATGCATGGAGAGTGTCTGTTGAATGGTTCACATGGCCCATGAATCATTTGCTTCTTGATAATCTCATAGAGAACTGGATCTTCTTCTGGATCAGGAAACTCTGCTCGTATGCAGTTGTCAATCATGATTGGTCGAAGTTTCTCTTTCAGCCAGAACAAGACATGGGCATGTGGTAGACCTCGTTTCTGCCACTCAATGGAGTACATGTAGCACCGTGTAGGGCCAAAGATTGTTGCTTTTGTAAGCAAGTCCATGAGTTTGATCACTTTCTGACGAAATACTCTCGCTATAATGTCATGCCGATCTTGTCTTTTCTGGCCTTCCATTAGAGCTTCTGTTATGTCAGTCAAAATTCATCATGACTACATATAACACCATCCATCATCACTACATATAACAACTTCCATTATCACAACATATAACAACTTCCATTATCACAACATATAACATCATCCATCATTACTACATATAACACCATCCATCATCATTACAGATCGGTAAAGTAGTTTCCGAGATTCTCGTGCGGACACACAAACAAACACACAGACATACTTCTTTGTTTTATATATATATATATATATATATATATATATATATATATATATAAATATATATATATATATATATATATATATATATATAAATATATTTATATATATATATATATATATTTATATATATATATATATATATATATATATATATATATATATATATATGCAAGTAAATCATGTGATTTGATAACAAGTGAAAGAAAAATTTGCATGTGCACTCACATCTCAGTCTGTACTCACCCCTGAAGAGGAATTACACGGTGCTTGGAAACTTCTGTGTTTTCTTTCCCTGTATATATATATATATATATATATATATATATATATATATATATATATATATATATATATATATATATATATATATATATATATATATATATATATATATATATATATATATACAAGAGATCGTGAGCCCTTCGTGCCCGGTGGCGAGACGGTGGTACAGTTTACCAAAGCGTGAAAGTTTGAACGCTCGTGGTTGGTCAGCGAGCAACCGCCGGCCGGCTGACAGCATACAGCAACATCGTCTTCCAGCCTAAATAAAATGGTTAATTAATGCCTTCCTAAAGAAACCATCGACATGGGACCAGGTTTGTTCCACTCAACGATTTTTTTGCGATTTTTCCACCAAGTTTGATGAAAAACGATTGTGCCGTTTCGGCTGCCCAGAACAGACACACACACAGACACACGGGTGTTCCTATAGTATATGAGATAATCATGGTTGTGGTTGTTATAATCATAGTCGTTGTTGTTATAATTATGGTCATGGGTGTTATAATCATAGTCATGATTGTTATAATCATGGTCGTAGGTGCTATAATCATGGTCGCGGTTGTTATTATCATAGTCGTGGTTGTTATAATCATGGTCGTAGTTGTTATAATCATAGTCGTTATTGTTATAATCATGGTCGTGGTTGTTATAATCATAGTCGTTATTGTTATAATCATGGTCGTGGGTGTTATAATCATAGTCGTGGTTGTTATAATCATGGTCGTGGGTGTTATAATCATTGTCGTGGTTGTTATAATCATGGTCATTTTTGTTATAATCATTGTCGTGGATGTTATAATCATGTTCGTGGTTGTTATAATCATAGTCGTGGTTGTTATAATCATAGTCGTGGTTGTTATAATCATGGTCGTGATTGTTATAATCATGGTCGTAGTTGTTATTATCATGGTCGTGGTTGTAATGATCATAGTCGTGGTTGTTATAATCATGGTCGTGGTTGTTATAATCATGGTCGTGATTGTTATAATCATGGTCGAGGTTGTAATAATCATGGTCGTGGGTGATATAATCATAGTCGCGGTTGTTATAATCAAGGCAGTGCATGTTACAATCATGGTCGCGGATGTTATAATCATGGTCGTGGTAGTTATAATCATGGTCGTAATTGTTATAATCATGGTCATGGATGATATTATCATAGTCTTGGTTGTTATAATCATTGTCGGTTGCGGCGTAATCATAGTCTGTATTAAGTTACAATCATGGTCGTGGGTGTTATAATCAAGGGTCGTGGTTGTTATAATCATAGTCCTGGTTGTTATAATCATGGTCGTGGTTGTTATAATCATGGTCGTGGTTGTTCGTGTTTGTTATAATCATAGTCTTGGTTGTTATAATTATAGTCGTGGTTGTTATAATCATGGTCGTGGTTGTTCGTGTTTGTTATAATCATAGTCTTGGTTGTTATAATCAGGGTCGTGGTTGTTATAATCATGGTCGTGATTGTTATAATAAGTGTCTCTTTCTTCTTTATGTTTTATCTCATTATTCTTACTCTTTTTAACCGACTAATTTCTACATGTTATCATCCAAATACTTGTTTGATTTTTGTTTTACTTGTCGCTCTCCTTCCTTTGTCTCCTTCTCTAGTCTCCTTCTATACTATCCTTCTATACCATTCTTATTCTGTCCTTCCATCTCTCCATTCATACCTCCACCTCTCACTATCCCTCTCTCCCATCCCATTTCCTCGCCTCTTAAGGATAATAATGCTTCAGTCTCTCTTCTTCTCCTTCTCTTCTCCCTTTCTATCTTCTCCATGCATTCCTGTTATTATCTTCTCTCTTCTTCTTTTCCATGTACAGTCACCCACAGGAATAAGTATACTGTACACACTGTAGCTGTAAGGTCCTAAAATGGTCTGGTAACGTTGAAACTGCTCATCCAGACGCATGATGAAACTCAGCTCCCCTCCACCTGTTATCTCTAACTATTTTCTGTTTCCCCTTCTATATTCTTCTATTTACTCATCTTCCTTCCTTTACTAATCCAAACAACATTTAAAAAAAAAGTAGGCTAAGAAAAATAGTGGGGGGAGGAGGAGGGAGCCGTATGATAACTGCAATCGTGGGCTGACAGCATACAGCGAATGAGGGGGCGCCAAATCCGGAGACTTACATCGTCTTCGAGCGTAAATAAAATGGTTAATTAATGACTTCCTAAAGAAACCACCGACATGGGACCAGGTTTGTTCCACTCTACGATTTTTTTGCGATTTTTCCACCAAGTTTGATGAAAAACTATTGTGCCGTTTCGGCTACCCAGAACAGACAGACAGACAGAAAGACACACAGACACAGACAGACAGTCGGCTATTCCTATAGCATATATATATATATATATATATATATATATATATATATATATATATATATATATATAT
The DNA here is from genome assembly GCF_018991925.1 of Homarus americanus. Classification (NCBI taxonomy): domain Eukaryota; kingdom Metazoa; phylum Arthropoda; class Malacostraca; order Decapoda; family Nephropidae; genus Homarus; species Homarus americanus. Next base: position 5,668,612 of record NW_024734940.1, on the reverse strand, counting down.
AAATCACTAGAGTGATAACCACAAGGAAAGAAGAAACACGAAGTTCCTGCTTTTATATTTCAGGGTGAGTCTGGTACCAGTCTTGCATCACCCCTGAAGATGTGTTTTCTTTCCTTTTATATATATATATATATATATATATATATATATATATATATATATATATATATATATATATATATATATATACATATAGTAGTCTGTCTATTGGCTACTATCACACCGATAACAGATATACAGGCACACACACACACACACACACACACACACACACACACACACACACACACACACACACACAGCAGTCACAGTGGGTGCCCATCCTCTCCAGCTGGTGCAGTCTGCCAAACTCCTGGGTGTAACTATAGACAATAAACTTGACTGGAAGGCCCATGTAAATAACACATTCAAGGCAGCCTCGTACCGTCTCTACATGCTACGAAGACTTAGGTCACTTGGGACACCCATGCCAGAGCTGAGGACCATCTACAACGCCTTTATTCTCCCCAAACTAACGTATGCGTCACCAGCCTGGTCGTCTTCTCTCAACTCCACCCAACAACGTCAGCTAAAGAAGGTACAGAAAAGGGCCTGCAGAATTATGCTCGGCGCAGAATATTCCGGCTACACCAATACTCTCTCCACCCTGGAAATGCCATCCCTCAGTGACCTCCACCACCAAGGACTGGAAAGGTTTGGCCGTGGACTACTGCACCACCCTCGCCATCGCCACCTCCTGCCACCTGCAGCCCCCCACCCAACTCGCGCAGTCCGCCATTACAACAAAATTCAGCCCATAAGAGCCCGCACCGATAGATATAAGAACAGCACCATCCCATCTATTGTTAAAATGTAAGTCTGTATATTTTCAGCCACCGGCTGCAACTTTATTAATAAACCGTTTATTATTATTATTATTATTATTATTATTATTATTACACATACAAAGCCTCTAGAACGGCTTAAGAAAGCACACTAAGTGCAGCTGTTCGAGTGTCTATACATGTGTGACCAAGGAAAGAGAGAGAGAGAAACAAACAGTGAAACAGAGAAAGAGAGAATCTTTAATTCAGCAGGTGTCTTAACACAGGTGACACCATTATTTCATATAACACGACTTAAACTGGCACCTAAGCTGACATCTCTACCTGAACTGACACCTGAACTGAAATCACTCAACTGCTATCACCTAACCAGACGACTCTGCCTGAACTGACATCACCTCAGCTGACATCAGCATATCCACCTTCAATTCCAAGTTCCTTAATATTTTATGTTACAAGTTGGAACTCCCAAATCCGCCATCATGAAAAGCGTGATTGGAACCGAGAGACTTTGTGGCCGGAGTTCTCGTTAGTGAGACTCCAATTATTGACACTGTAATTGGAGATTAGAGAGACACTGGCTCTTGAAGTTGAGAGATTGTGGTGATTGGGAGGGGGGGGGAGGTTGATTAGACAGTACAGCTTGCCACGGGGAAAAGAGAGCAGTTGGGAAAAGGAAAGGATGGAGAAAAGCAGAAGTGGGGAGGAGGAAAGGAGAGGAGGCGGGCGGGGAGAGGGACAGAGGAGAGAGGAGAAGGGACGTATGAGAAGAGGAAAAAGGAGAGACGGAAGGGGAGGATGGAATAGGTGGGGAGTGATGGAAATATGGTGATCATTGGTCTTTTTAATTTGCTCAAATATATTGGTGTTGAAAGGCATTAGAATCACGGTTGTTATATTTAAGAGATCGTCGTGGTGAGGTTATGGTCTTTTGAGAGATATTGGTTCATCGAACAGGTGACATCGAGAGATGATGTTGATTAGAGACTGTATCGCCGGGTGTTGCGACTAAGAGATCGTGGTATAACTGACTACTTATGGTCGAGAAATTGTTGTGAAGAGACTTTGATTCGTCGAGTTGTTGAAAGCGAGGAGAAAATTGTTGATTATTGGTGGAGAGACCGAGAGACTGTATCTTAGGCTCTTAAAACATAAGATATTTTGAGCCAAAGGTGTTGACTGTTGAGAGATCGACTGTTGGAAGTGAGATAATAGTTTACATGACTGTTGAAGCTGAGGGATAACGATGAGAGAGTGAGTCGTCATTCTGGCGAAGGTAATCGACTGTTGGTCGGATTAATGTTGTTCAGAGTTAGGGATGCAGCACATTAACTTGCTGGGCTGTTAATTGCTTGTATAGGGAAGTGGAGTTAAGAGACTTTGGTGAAGAGATGAGAGAGTAAGAGAAAAACTAAAGTTAAGAGGTCATGACGATGAGAAAAGAGAGAGAGAGAGAGAGAGAGAGAGAGAGAGAGAGAGAGAGAGAGAGAGAGAGAGAGAGAGAGAGAGAGCATCATAGAAGGCTTGTCAAGCCACTCTCGTTTCTGGGGTCTCATTTCCTGCATCGGTCCAACTCACACAGAAAATGTCTCACCAAATTTAAAATTCCTCACTTAATATTGACGAAAATTACCGTAATTCGGCATTTCCACGCCAGAGAATCCACTCACCTTTTGATTCAAAACTTTCACAGATATTTTGTGTAAAATTTTTGAATCTAAGTTGGATATGTAATTAAGAATGGAAAGAAGTCTTTTTCGAGGAAGGGGACGGGGAGGGGGTAGGAGGTCGAATGATGGTGCTTCAAAAGAGTGGGAACCATTTTGGGGGTTTCATTTACCTGATTCGTTAAAGGTCAAATTTCTCTTTCCATACTGTGAATGATTCTACTTATGGATTATACATGGGATTGATTTATTACCGGTGAGCCCTGTTTGTCATAATAGCTGGTGAACGCTGGCATTCATTATAATTGGTAAACTTTCAATATAAGCTATATTAGGGAAAACAAAATATATTCTATAACGCCAAGAACAGAATTTGAATAAGTAAACGTTATAAGTTCAATCTCTTCTTACCTACATGTCCTGCAAGTAGTTAATGCCAAATACTGCCACCATCACCACCACCGGCACCACCACAAATACCACGGCAGTACCACCACCGCCATCATTACCACCACCATCACGAACTCCACCACTGTTCCCTTCATGATTATCACCACCACCATCATCACCACCATCATCACCACAACAATAGTCGCTTGATGACATACAAATATATATATATAAGTTTGAATACATGAAAATATACACTGAATCTCTCTCTCTCTCTCTCTCTCTCTCTCTCTCTCTCTCTCTCTCTCTTTCTTTCATATTCAGACATATGACTTCTAATTCTCAGTATAATGTTCTAAACAAGTCTTGTGTCAACAGTTTGGTCGTGGGAACACTGCGCAAATTACAGGTAATTGTCGTGGGGTGAACACAGAGGGTGATAACGACAACTGTACCTCGCCACACAACAATATTAGTTGCAGCTCACTTAAACAATAACAACTACTATTTTTAGGGAGGCAGTTATGACGTCAGAGATATACTGAAACTACATATCACCTGTGTGTGTGGGTGTGTGTGGGTGTGTGTGTGTGTGTTTATTGAGGACATGGCAGTCAGACGGCTGAAAATATGCAATAGACAAATGATAAAGGTTACATATAGTGAGAATGGAAGTGGGTCACTTAACTGACAAAAGCTTTCACTACAAAAAGAGAAAAAACACAGTGTTGTTATGCCATCCCTCCTCTTTCGCAGGATTCTGCCATTAGTCAAGTATAAGCAGGGTAAATCTTTTAACAAATCGTATAACCTCCCCCAAACACTTTATAATACTCCCCATTAACTCAAACTAAATGGGTTTCATACTGAGGAGAAATCATACACTGCATAAGTTAGTATAATAATATTCAAGGGACATGTAAAGGAAAAGCAATGAAATATTGAGAGCCTCAGCCTAAATCAACCTAAGCCCTAACATCAGCCTCACTTGAACAGTACAAAAAGTATACACCACTTATCTCCACAATAATATCCTGAGTCCAAACCAACTGAACAACAACCTCCCACCAACCAGGCACGTCTGCTTCTGTCTCGGTCTCCACCTGCTGAGTTGGTGACCAGTGCCCAACACAGTGCTGGTACCATGTCTTCAATTTCAATACTATTTTAGTTCACTAATACACAACATTAAAATGATTGATTTAACACAAACATATTATACAATAATATTTAATGCATATTAAACAATAATTACATACTAGAATAAAGTAATATAAAATATATCCTTACCTACTGAAGAAGCAGGGTAATTACCTCTGAACATGTAAGGAAATTACCTATAAATCATATATATATATATATATATATATATATATATATATATATATATATATATATATATATATATATATATATATATATATATATATTACTACAAAACAATGTACATACAAATTAACTAGAGATATGGAAGTAATATTGCTGATTGCATCAATACTCCTGCTGTGCCTCATCGTGGTAACACACGTAGGCCCAGGATAGACAATCAGGGGATCTCGGAGCATTAGTGAGCTTCAGAGGGAACGCACATAGGCCCACTTCATGTAGACACGTCCTGGCGCCTACCAACTATTGCCCTGCTGCCTTGCGGATTAACTTTGATAGGTACAAGGTTACGGGAGTAAACCCAAACGAAAATCAGCGATGGAGCCTCAGAACAGACAGACACGCTTACAGAGCGCCAGGAAGACCCCAACAGCGGTATAGGTGGAAATGGTAATCATCATGGGAACCCAACGACTACACAGGCAGATGAAGGCAATGCAAGATGGACAGGCTACTAAGGCGAGACCCAGCAAACCCGGCTATGGGCAGATCATTACAACTCAACCTCTCCCAAGTCGTTGCAGCACTTGCACCACTGGATCATGAAAATGGAGAGCCAAGATGTGTGGTTGCAGCCTGCACTCCTACCTAACCAAATAATTAAATTCATGCACACCATCATCCAGCTCATCATACTTGATCATCATCAAAACTCCAATACCCCCAAAAGTCCTATATAGATAGATGTGGCGAGGGAACAGGCAGAGACTTGGGAGTCTCTATTCACAACTTTGCACATTGGCGGTAGAGATAAGATAGTCATTTATGCACTGGGATCTTGGGAACAGTGCAATCTTGTCCTGTTTGTGCGACTGAGCAGCCCTTTCGAGGAGCCACTCTGCTCACCCGATATAGATGGGGGGTGGATGGGCACCCTAAACATAACCTTCTTAAGGAAGCAACCTGAATGGGCAACCGCACCAAGTAAGGTCATCCTTATGCGGTCAAAAACACAATCATAATCACACATTAAAGCAAAAACACGCTATACAACCTCTTATGGTGGCTGCATGGAATGTCAGAACCCTTCTGGATATTGGCACAAATGAGTGTCCCGAGAGAAGAACTGCTCTTGTGGCAAAAGAGCTGGCTAGGTATAACATCAACATAGCAGCCATTACAAACGTACTCAAACTATCCAACCAGGACCGAACTCGTAACAATGGTTTTAAATTTGACAAATTTAGATTTAGTCGCGAAATAGGTAAACATTGGTTTGGAAATAGAGTAGTGGACGACTGGAACAAGTTACCAAATATCATCATTAACTCGAATACGCTGGATAGCTTCAAACATAGGTTGGACGGATATATGAGCAATAGGGGTTGGGTGTAAATGGGACTGCCCAGTGTGGGCCAATAGGCCCACTGCAGTTTCCTCCATTCTTATGTTCTTATATTCTTATTAGTGAGTCCCGGCTGCCAGGTGAATGTTGACTCACAGAATGGAGGTCTGGCTATACCTTCTTTTGGAAGGGTAATCCTGCTGCAGAGAGAAACCGCATTTATGGAGTTGGCTTTGCCATTTGCCAACCCAAGCTACAAAGACTAACTGAAATGCCTATTGGAATCAACGAGCGCCTCATGATGATCCGAGTCCCACTGAATTCTCTCAAGTCATTCCCTCTTCACCAGTGCATACACCCGAAAAACTTGATGCAGGGAATAACATCAAAGAGGGCCTTTACACCGACCTTGACAGAGTGCTAACCTCTATCCCCAGAGAAGATAGGGTTGTGCTTTAAGGTGACTTCAATGCGAAAGTTAGAAGATACGCTTACATATGGCATGGAATCAACGGGAGAAAAGAATTAGGCAAGTGTAATCGCAACAGCCTACTCCTCCTCAGCAAGACTGCTGCACACAATCTTACTATCACCAATACCCTGCTTTGGTAGGCTGACAAGTTCAAGCGTTCATGGCAAAACTGACGATCCAAACATTGGCATCACATTGACTATTATCATTGTCAGAGAAAGAGATCGCCGAGATGTCTTCATCATCCAAGCCATGCGTTGCTCATAACTCCATGACAATGATCATCGCTTCCTCAGTGCCAAACTCTCACTTCAAGTCGCCCGAAAACGGCACAAGGCAACAGGCCTCCAGAAGAAGTTTGAACACTAAGGCTCGAATTCAGAACAGTAATTTGAAACCGGATGATGGTTTAAACAAAGGATCGAGCAAAGATTGAAGACTGTTGGCATTTAGAAAGCTGGCTTGAGCCAACACAAAGAGTCAAACCAGGTTTTGGAT
>NW_024734940.1:5649590-5659590 GCF_018991925.1 Homarus americanus | reverse complement strand
CATCCTCTGCATCAAGTTTTTGGGTGTATGCACTGATGAAGAAGGCACGTCTTGAGAGAATTTTGTGGGACTCGGATCGTCATGAGGCGCTAGTTGATTCCAATAGGCATTTCAGTCACTGTTTGTAGGATGGGTTGGCAAATGGCAAAGCTTACTCCATAAATGCGGTTTCTCTCTGCATCAGGCTTACCCTTCCAAAAGAAGGTATAGCCGGACCCCCATTCTGTGAGTCAACCCTCATCTAGGAGCCGGGACTCACTAATGGCTGCTATGTTGATGTTATATCTAGCCAACTGTTTTGCCACAAGGGCAGTTCTTCTTGTATGTATATTATGTATGCTGTATTATATATTATGTATGTATATAATGTATGTGCTCCATTTATATATATTATTTATTCAGCCTAGCTATTAGCGTGTGGCAATATATTTAAGATGTCCCACATGCCTAATTAATGTGCCTGGCGACGTATGGAAGCTGTTAATGTCTCACTTGCCATACGTCGTCTATCGAGTAGTTGACCAGCGGACAGGTTGAAGAGCGCTACTCCCCTTGTGTACATATCTCTTATCCAGTAAATAGAACCTATACAAACTATACAGGTGTTTGTGTTCGCTCCTGTATATTGAACTTATTACCCAGAACACGAACATGGCGCAGTGAACCGGTTTTACTGGATAATTACGAGTGACAGTGCAAAGTTTGTGGAAAGCCGGCTTACGGACTCCTTCCCTGTGTCAACCAACCGCCGCCCGCCACCCCTCCTCGAAGAATTTAGCAACTTTGAGCAGTGTCAGTGACAGTGATTTTCTGTGAAGTGTTTAGTGCATTGTTTGTTTCGTGCCATTCATGTCTGACCTTGTTCTAAAGGATTCCCAAGGTACACGGCATGTTCTGGGCATTTGTAAGGAGTAGACTTCAGTACACCTCCCCTCGCGAAGCCTGGAGGGTAACTGCCGCTAGTCGTCGTCTCCACCCCCCCTCACAGTGTCGTCTCCACCCCCCTCACAGCTCGAGGCGAGATGCTCTCACCCGCCTGGCACACACACATACATGTACTAACACACTGACATCGGCGATTTCCTTATATATATTTTATATATATAATCTACTTATATGTGTATTTAATTAATTTTTTGTCTGAGATCTTGTTGATACGACGGGCTGACCGGTCAACACTGATTTAGACACAGTACACAGATGAAGTACTTCTGTCTTGTGCCTTACGTAGCCGTGGAGCCGACGCCCGGATGAGTCAGTCGGATGATAGCTCCGCAGAGATGGATGACCAGGCTGACCATGACGCCCCAGCTCCAACAACATCGCGCAGCCCTTCACCTCGATATTCAGCGTTGTCTCCAGAGATAATTGCTTTAATGAAGTTTATGAGAGATGAAAGGCGCGAGGATGAAGCTAACAGACGTGCGGCAGACGAACGCAGAAGGCAAGCAGAGGCAGAGAGAGACCACCAACGGAGATTGGAAGACAGTGCACGGTTTGAAGCCTTGATATCTCGCCTCACTGTTAACCAAGCCCCTGGCTCTAACACTGCCTCGGTACTGACTGGTTCAGATACCTCATCAATGCTTCCTTCACGCCCCCCAGCCCCACCTAAAGCAGCAGCTCAAACACCACCCATCTTGAAGCCTGATGTGAATTTCCAGACTTTTCGTGAATGGCGGCGACGGTGGACTGATTATTCTACAATGGTGGATCTCCAGAGTTTGTCACAGCCTAAACAACTCATTCAGCTGCGTATGTGCCTGTCCTTGGAAATTCAGCGTGTCTTGGAACATACGTTGCAGGTACCTCCGACCTCTTCGTTGTCTGTAGAGGAGGTACTGGACATTCTACAACGGCACATCAAAGGACAGCGGAATGAAGCTCTGCGCAGGAGGGAATTGTTTAGCTGCAGACAGATGGAGGGTGAGACTTTTGACGCCTTTTATGTACGACTTAAGAGAGCCTCAGAAGAGGTAGATGTATGCCTAGGCCACCACCAGCATTGCGAGGAGACCCAGTTGAAGCAGGTGATCCTGATGGGTGTTAAGGACGAGGAGCTTGTCCAACGCCTCACCTCCCTCGACTCTTCCTCTTCTCTCAAGGATGCTTTGACGATATGTCGCTCCTATGAGGCTGCCAGGTGTGCCACCTCTGCCATCCGAGCTCCCCCTACAGCTGTACGCGCTGTGTCCCGGTACAAGAAGGACAAGAAGTCTGCTCCTACGCCTTCGCCCACCACATCCACGCCCGGTTCATTTTGTAACAACTGTGGTAAGCAGCACGGAACACAAGTGTGTCCAGCTGCTGAGTCTACCTGCAACAGTTGTGACCGTAAGGGCCACTGGTCACTCACAGTACGGTGCCCAGCTAAGTACGTCCAGTGCAATGTGTGCGGTCGTCTGGGCCACTATGACAAGTGTTGCCCTACCAACAAACCCAAGGGACAGCGTCGGCGGAAGCTTCAGCTCCCTTCCACCAGTGAGGGCCGCCCACAGTCTTCCAATCAGAAGCATGATGACCCTGGACAAAGCCCGACCCATATTAGGAGGGTGTACTCCTCGCGTCCCAGGACCAAAGTCCCCCAGCACGTCAGCGTCATCGTGACCTACGGCAACGTGTCATCCCGTCTCGAGATGCTGCCCGACACTGGCGCTGCGGCTACGGTCATCGGTCCCCAGCATTTGCAATGCTTGGGGCTCTCTCCAAGCGATCTAGGACCGCCTCCCAAGGACCTCTGCGTCACAGCAGATGGTTCACAGATGGCCCCAGCCCTAGGTTCACTCTATGCACATGTCACCTTTGGCAACAGGTCGTGTCAAGCCTGGATTGACGTGCATAATGGTGTCCCGACTCCTTTGCTGTCCTACAGACATTGCTAAGAGTTGGCCATCATCTCCAAGGACTTCCCAACACCGATCCTCGAGGTAAAATACGCCAACAGGGTGCACGAAGGGAGCAGCAACTACCCTGCTGCCGCCCTACCCCTACCTCTGGCCAGTGACACCTCTCCTTTGGTAGTTGTCCCTGCTGCTTCAAGTCTCCACGCCTTGGCTCGCCTCCACGACAGTCACTGTGGAGCCGAGGCCATCAAACGGCGTGCAAGACAGACTGTGTTCCGGCCTGGCATCGACCCCGACATCTCCAATGCTGTCCAGGTGTGTAAGCCCCGCCACGTACTACAACCCAGCCAGCAGCAGGAACCCTTTATGATTGACGACAACCCCACCCGCCCCTTTGAGTCTGTGTCGGCCGACTTTTTCTCTGTGTCAGGAAAGTCCTTCCTTGTTATCATCGACCGTCTCTCTGGTTGGCCGGTTGTCATCAAGTGCGGTAATGACACGACGTCTGCCGCCACCATCAGCAAGTTCCGCCACTACTTCCGTGACGTGGGCGTTCCTGTACGCCTGCGAACCGACGGAGGGCCTCAGTTCACAAGCCGGGACTTTGCTGTGTTCCTCGACCGATGGGGAGTCCGGCATGTGTTGTCATCGCCCCATTACCCGCAGTCCAACGGCCACGCTGAGGCTGCTGTCAAATCCTTGAAGCACCTCATCCTTAAGGTGGCCCCTTCTGGGAACATTGACTGCGAGGCCTTCGACCGGGGTCTTCTTGAACTCCGCAACACACCTAACTACACCGGACGCTCCCCTGCTCACCCTCAATCCTTCTCCAAGGAGTGGCAGGCCAAGACAGAGGATTGTGATCACCGAGCCGCCGAACGTGTTCAGGACGTCGTCGCCCGCTACAACGACCACGCCCGTTCTCTCCCCAGGTTGAGTGTCGGCACCCAAGTCCATGTTCAGGACCCGACCTCCCTACGTTGGGACAAAGTAGGCGTAGTCATGGGTTTCGGTAGGTCACGGGACTACCAGATGCGGTTACCCAGTGGTCGTGTGCGGTGGAGGAACCGCCGTTTTCTCCGCCCCATAACAATGCCTTCTGCTGGCCCCGCCACCAATGTTGAGTCCCATACCCTTCCCAGTGATGAAGTCCCTCGACGCTCAGAACGGATCCAAAAGAAAAGGTCCGCTCAAGACTTTGCTATGAGCGTATAGGGGGGAGGGAGGTTTATGTATATTATGTATGCTGTATTATAAATTTTGTATGTATATTATGTATGTTCTCCATTTATATATATTATTTATTCAGCCTAGCTAGTAGCGTGTGGCAATATATTTAAGATGTCCCACATGCCTAATTAATGTGCCTGGCGATGTATGGAAGCTGTTAATGTCTCACTTGCCATACGTCGTCTATAGAGTAGTTGACCAGCGGACAGGTTGAAGAGCGCTACTCCCCTTGTGTACATATCTCTTATCCAGTAAATAGAACCTATACAAACTATACAGGTGTTTGTGTTCGCTCCTGTATATTGAACTTATTACCCAGAACACGAACACTTCTCTCAGGATGCTCATTTGTGCCAGTATCCAGAAGGGTTCTGACATTCCATGCAGTCACCATAAGAGGTTGTATAGTTTGTTTTTGCTTTGATCTGTGATTTTGAATGTGTTTTTGACCGCATGATGATGACCTTACTTGGTGCGGTTGCCCATTCAGGTTGGTTCTTCAGGCAGGTTGTGTTTAAGGTACCCTTTCTAAATCCCCTATGTTGGGTGAGCAGAGTATCTCCTCGAAAGGGCTGCTGAGTCGCACAAACAGGACCAGATTGCACTGTTCTCAAGATCCCAGTGCATAAACGACTATCTTCTCTCTGCCGCCAGTGTGCAAAGTTGTGAATAGAGACTTCCGGCAGTCATCTCTGCCTGTTCCCGTCGCCACTCATCTATCGCCATAAGACTTTTGGGGGTATTGGAGTTTTGATGATGATCAGAAGTATGATGAGCTGGATGATGGGTGTGCATGAATTTAGTTATTTGGTTAGGTAGGAGTGCAGGCTGCAAACACACATCTTGGCTCTCCCCTTTCTTGATCCAGTGGTGCAAGTGCTGCTACGACTTGGGAGAGGGAGAGTTGTAATGGACTGCCGATAGACGAGTTTGTTGGGTCTCGCCTTAGTAGCCTGTCCATCTTGCATTGCCTTCATCTGCCTCTGTAGTCGTTGGGATCCCTAGGTGGTTACCATTTCCACCTATACCACTGTTGGCCCTGTTGGGGTCTTACAGGCGCTCTGTAAGCGTGTCTGCCTGTTCGGAGGCTTTATCGCTGATTTGTCGTTTGGGGGTTTACTCCCGTAACCTTGCACTTATCAAATTTAACCTGCAAGGCAGCAGGGCAATAGTTGGTAGGCGCCAGGACGTGTCTACATGATAATGGGCCTATGTGTCATCCCTCTGAAGCCAGCTTGCTCTTCGAGATCCCCTGATTGTCTAGCCTGGGCCTACGTGTGTTGCCACGATGAGGCACAGCAGGAGTATTGATGCAACCAACAACATTACTCCCATATCTCTAGTGAATTTGTATGTACACTGTTTTGTAGTACCATATAATATATATGTATATATGATTTATAGGTAATTTCCTTAAATGTTCAGAGGTAATTACCCTGCTTCTATAGTTGGTAAGGCTATATTTTATATTACTTTATTCGTGTATCTAATAATTGTTTAATATGCCATAAATATTATTGTATAATATGTTTGTGGTAAATAAATCAGTTTAATGTTGTGTATTAGTGAGGTAAAATAGTATTGAAATTGAAGACATGGTATCAGCACTGTGTTGGGCACTGGTCACCAACTCAGCAGGTGGAGACCGAGACAGAAGCAGACGTGCCTGGCTGGTGGGAGGTTGTTGTTCAGTTGGTTTGGACTCAGGATATTATTGTGGAGATAAGTGGTGTATACTTCTTGTACTGTTCAAGTGAATACTAAGGCTGATGTTAGGGCTTAGGTTAATTTAGGCTGTGGCTCTCAATATTTTATTGTTTTTCCTTTATATGTCCCTTGTATATACGTTCTTTATTTTTATTATACTAATTTATGCAGTGTATGATTTCTCCACAGTATGAAACCCATTTAGTTTGAGTTAATGAGGCTTATTATTAAGATACTGGAGGAGGTAATACGATTTGTTGCATGATTTACCCAGCTTATAGATGTGACCACTAGTGGTAGGGGTGTTTCTCAATGCTATCACGATCAAGCCTCGCCTGCTACTTTGACTACTGGCAGAATCCTGATAAAGAGGAGTGATAGCATAATAGAAAATGGGGCCCTGTCCGAGAGCTTAATTTTCATGTTGGTAACCATTATTAATCGGTGAACAAGTTGGTTCTTATTATATACATTTTGTGACCTATCAGTATCTGATTTAATATTAGTTTAAGTTGTGTGAAGATAGGACAAAATGGAACCTTTTAGTGTAGAAGATTTTATGATGGGATCATCCCGAAGAACTGTACTAAATTCTAAATTTAGGAAAAAGGATTGGGTTAAAATACTTCGTGATTATAAGGACCAAATTAAGCAGTACTGGAGAGAGTCTGTTGTGAAAAATGCTGTCTTACGTCATCTTGTAAGCATCGTGGTACTTGTGAGTCCGCTTTATCATTGTGTGAGTAAGAGGATGAGTCTAAGAATCAGGCTGTTAGGATACTGGAACTGGAGTTAGAAAGGGAAAACTTAAAAGATGGAGAGAAAGAGGAGAATTTCAGTAAACTTTGCTTGAAAGGAAAGCTCAGCTTTAGTTGAGTACTTAGAAGGAGGATAGAAGAAATATTTGCTAAACTTTTCATATTACAAAGCATGTGAATCTTGTATCTTATTTTCAAGAAACTGATCCTGAAGAATTCTTCCTACGATTTGAGAATGTTGCAAATTGCTTAAATTGGCCCAGAGAATATTGGCCTTTACTAATACAAACAGTCTTAATGTGTAAGGGTCGTTCTACTTAATTGTCTTTGCCTTCCACACATCAATCAAACTATAACGAAGTTAAAGAGGCAATTCTGAAATGTTATCAAGTACAGTAACTGCAGAGTATTATTGAATTTTATTTAGAAATGCTAAGAAAGAGCCCAGCCATGCGTATATTGAATATGCCCACTTGATTACTAAGCATAAAAATAGATGGTTTTCTTCCAGTAGAGTTAGTGATTTTGACGAATTAAGTGAGCTTAATTGCCTTGAACAGTACTTAAGTGGCGCGCATCATGATGTCCGTATGTATTTTTGCGAGAAAGAAGTGACCATTCTTGATAGAGCAGCTACTCTTGCTGAACATTATCATTTGATTCATAATATTGAAAAGAAAAGTCCAGTCTCGTCTGTTTTTCGAGTTCAGGGTGATAAGCAAATGATAGGGAACCAGGACATTTCTGCAAGCAGCGGCCGATCAGTGATTAGTTCTGGAGCAACATTTTGTGGCCCACATGACTAAAAGAGTAAAAGTTATTTCAGCAAGTCTGTTGTATGTTACTACTGGAAGAAGCCTGGCCATCCGTTTGCAGGGTGTCATAAGAGACACCACACCCAGCAGAATGGAGGTAGTGAACTAGCAAATATTAATTTAGTTTGTGCCCAGGTAGATACTGTTAACCCGTCGAGTTCTCTTGAAGAACCAGAGTGTAGGGATCCCTAGTTGTCATTCCAGCCATTTAAGTTCAGTGGCTTTTTTTCAGTATCAGAAGATAGTGCATTGGTACCTGTGGAAATTCTGAGAGATACAGGAGCTTCTCACAGTATGGTTGTTAAAGGTTCTGTACCTTTTTTGAAAGAAACTTTGACTGGTGAGAGTGTTATTCTGCAAGGAATTGGCGGATTCATTGGGGGTGCAGGATTCCTTGCCAGTGGAAGGTTTTTCATTCTTGTTGGGGAATGATATTGCTGGAAAACTTATTGTGCCTGATCTCGTTGTTACATTCAAACCATTGAGTAATAATCCAACTGCTGATGTAAAGGCAGTGTACCCTGATCTTTACCCATCATGTACAGTGACCCGTAGTCAAGTTGCAAAGACTAGAGAGGAATTTAAGACTGTGGATGCAGGAACGACTAATAAGCCCCTTGTTTCTGATAGCCGTTTTGGTGGTATTGTTGTACCCGTTAATCATAATAAATTATCTACATCAAATGCACCAGTAGAGTTAATTTCTTTGTATACCAGAGCTGTTGCAGAGTCGGAGAGTAAAGTTAGCCCTGTGTGCTATTACATAAAGTCCGGCGTACTCATGCGTAAGTTTCGACCACCGGATGTTCCAGCTAGTGATACTTGGAGAGAAGTTCATCAGACCATGGTGCCATCCTGCTACAGAGGGAATGTTTTAAGTTTGGCTCATGACTTTGTAGGAGGACACCTTGGAGTTAAAAAGACTTGTGAGAAGATCCTTAGATACTTTTATTGGCCAGGAGTAACATCTGATGTAGCACAATATTGTCGGTCTTGTCATATTTGTCAAATGGCAGGTAAGCCAAATCAAATAATCAAACCTGCAGCACTAAAGCCAATTCCTGTGGTGGATGAACCTTTCTCCAAGGCAATCATAGACTGTGTTGGTCCCCTCCCTAAGACAAAAAATGGTAATCAGTTTCTCTTGACTATTATGTGTGTCATTACTACGTATCCAGAGGCAATTCCCTTGCGTCGTATTACTTCCAAATCAATATAACCTGCATTGGTTCGTTTTTTTACCCAGTTTAGTCTTCCCCGTGTTGTCTAGTCTGATCAAGAAACACATTTTACTTCTGGGATATTTCAACAAGTAATGACCACTTTAGGTGTTACTTAATATTTAGCATCTGCATACCATCCTGAAAGTCAAGGTGCTCTACAGCACTTTTACCAAACGCTCAAGAGAATGGAATCTCCTATGTTTTATATGCTATTAAGAGTCCAAAAACAAGCAAGTTTGGGATATTCTCTTTATGAATTTTATATGGGAATTAACTACTTTTGTTTGTTTCATTTTCATTGTTTGTCTATTTTATCATGTTGTATTACAGTAATATTGCTAAAAGTACTGTAGTTGTATTGTAGTGTAGTATTACTGTAAAATAATGCTATGATTATGTTGTAAATGTATTTATTTGTTAAATTATTATTATTTTATGCCTTACTTGCTCTACCAAACACAAAGACAGACAGGCAGACTGGCGACTGACTGGTGAGTTTTGCCAAGAACTTTTTATGAAAAATAATGTAAATAAAATATTCAAAATGAATTATTTATTGCAAACAATTATTAAGATCAGTAAATACCTGTATATGTATTATTGGTCACGTCGGACACAAAGACGAGCTAAAAATAGCTGCTAAGTGCGTAAGGACCATGAGAGTCAGCTGTCAAACGAGGGAAGTTTCTAGAGGGTCAATATATCGCTTTTCTAAATTATTTACTTATTTATGGAAAATTAGATTTTTCTCCATTTACCCCCGGGTGTGGGGTACTGCCAGCGGAATATTAACCCGGGGCTTAAGGGTTAAACTAGTCGTTCTTTAGATTGCGAAGTTCCTGCTGGGCTGCAGCTTTCTCCTTGCGGATGGTATCAGCTTTGGGCCGAAACTGAAGGTTGTTCTGCCACTCAGTGAAAGCAGTACGTTTATTATCGATGAGTACATTGATTGCCGGGTCATTTTCATCAAACGAATACTGGTGTATTCTTTCGATCTGGTCGAGGGTCTCTTTGCAAGTTTTTGTCATGACAATGTTGAGAATATCCCATTTAGCACTGGCATTTGCATTATTTGCTTTTGGGTTGCTTATCAGCTCAAATTCGAGCTGCTCTCTTTAAGCATATGCTACCTCTGGATCCTCCTGACGCTTAGTGTTAAACCTCTTCTGGGGGTTTGCTGACTTCTCCATTTTGGAGCGACGTGAATTAAAAGCTTGGCTCTGACAAGCCGATGATCATTGTCACAGTGGTCTGAGCCACGCATGGCACGGGTGATGAGGACAGCCCAGCTATCTCTTTCTTTGATAATAAGGTAGTCAATGAGATGCCCGTGTTTGGATCGTGGGTGTTGTCACGAACCCTTGAACTTGTCGGCCTGCCTAAACAAGGTATTGGTGATAGTGAGGTTGTGTGCAGCTGAGGAG